>NC_141539.1:124965000-125265000 GCF_021556685.1 Rattus norvegicus | reverse complement strand
ATGGTTTGAAGCCACAGTGATATAATGCTCAGTGGGTTAAATCAGAAGAAAAAAATGCCTTGAGGTGTTTAAAATCTACCCAATTGTGCTCTCTTTAAAATAAAATCATAGATACGTTTAGAACTGGAAGGAGGGTAATCAAATGTGAGCTGAAACTCTCACATCCTGAATGAGGAAAGAGACGCTAGAGGGAAAATTACCAAGAAAAGGATATTATGTCTCTACTTTAGGAACAGAAATCTTGCTTTGTACATGTGTGTGGTATATGCAGTGTGTGCTTGGCAGCTAAAGGAGGACTTCTCTTGCTGAGCTCGAAGTCAGGCTGGTGGCCAACAAGCCCCAGAGGGCCTCTTCTCCACCCCACACAGTACTTGGGTGACAGCTGTGCATGCAGCCCCCTGACTTTTAAAGTGGATGCAGAGATTAAACTTAGGACCTCATACTTGTGCATAAAGTATTTTTATGCAGGGTGCCATGTCCCCAGTCCAAGAACAGGAACATTGAGCCCACTTCACAATAGTGAAGATGAGGAGAGAAAACTGTTTCACTACGTTCCTCAGGAATGGGCGTCAATCATGCTAATCGAGTCAGGAAATGGTGAATGTTCTACCTGTTACTTCACAGTCAGTGTTTCCAAATAGAGAAAGGCTTAAAAAAATTCCCTGAATTCTTTTCCTTCAAATTTTGCCTGCTTGTTGCTCAAAATAACACATGGAATAAAGCGACCCTTTCAGACCTAGAGTATAAAGTAGCTGCTATAGCAGGCCCAAGCTGCATCAGTCACACTGCAGGCTGACTACCCAGCAGGGGGCAACATTATGGAACACACAGAGAAACTGGACAATGGCTTGCGTTTTCCCATTTGCATTCTGCGTTGGTTCCAGTATGTGGTCACTCGATGTCCCTTCACTAGGCTGGGTTCCTAACAGGCTCTTAGTCTATTGGCCTCTCAATTTCTCTGGCTGATGTGAAAAAGAACGTAAGACATCAAAGAGTCAGAGGTGGCTAACAGAGGTCAGAGGTGTCATGGAAGCGGTCATCAGCTGCATTCAAAGAGATCTGAAGCGACTGAACTGCATCCAGGAGAACAGCCCCATGCTGAAATTCAAGTGGCATAGGACAAAGTAGGCACAAGCAAGGGCTAGCTGGTCTGAGCAGAGATGCATGTAGCACTGAACACAAACAAAGGAAAAGAAAGCAGCCTGGAGACAGACTAAAGGGGTAGGACAGCTGACCCCAAATACAGGAATCTCTACCTGAGTCAGTAAGAGAATTGCTCTGTGTGGTTCCAGAGAACGGAAAATTCTGGACCAACATGTAGCAGTCAGTAGGAGGGAGAGTTCAGATGAAGAAATCAGTCTTCCTGACCATGGGAGTCCCTGCTAGTGGAGCGATTACTCAGCCACAACAGGACAAGTTAAGGTTAAGTGCCTGTTGGTAAAGCTAAAGGGGATTGCTGCCCAAGGGGGAGGGTGGACCCAACCAACTTGCAGTGAGCACGAGGTCCAGGCAAGAGGCAGCTCACCTGGCAGAGGGAAATGTTTGCATAGGGCTTCGCCTGGGCATGCAAGTCTGCCTTGGCTTCCCTCTTATCGCCGTGCACAAGCAGGATCGGCTTCTTCCTGAAAAGAGATCAGAGACGTTCAAAACACACTGGTCACAAAGCCGGTTTCTCGCTTCGTTGAGGAACACAAGCGCCTTATTCCTATCGTTACTTCTGGCCTCGTGGCTAACATGTGGTGATTGCCAGGGCTCACTCACTAGTCCCCAAGCCAGGTCTGCTGTGATACAGGCCAGCTGTAGCTCAGCAGAGTTCGTGAGTGTCGTGAGTATCTGTCTTCCTTGTTTCAAAAGAGCACGTAGCAGATTCTGTGCAAATGTTTAAGATGGAGTCAACTAAACAAACGGGCTCGTGAGATGGTCCGGTGAGGAAAGGTGCTTGCTGCCAAGGCTGATGACCTCAGTGTGGTGCTCTGGAGCCAACATGGTGGAAGGAGAGAACCAACTTCTACTACTTGTCCTCTAACCACAGTGCATACCCACACATAAGCAAGCTCACACAGCAAAATAAATAAATAAATAAATAAATAAATAAATAAATAAATAAAGAATGAATGAATAGAAATTAGTAAAAAAAAAAAAAAAGACACTGATTGCTGAGTAGTGAAGCTTCATTTCCTCCTTGTCTTAAACCACTGACAGTTTTACATCTCACCCTGCACCTATTTACCAACCTCCTGTTACCTGCTCGCCATGCTGTGCAAGATCCCAGACACAAAAGCAAACAGCCAAGCCCTCAGCAAGGTAAACAGCCAAGCCCTCAGCAAGGTAAAGGCTTGCTAACGGGGAGTGAGTCAGTGAACTAGAGCCCATCACACATCATGGAGTACACCACACATTTTCAAATTCTAACGACTATAAAAATGTTCTTTAGGAACATATTTAAAAGACTTTCCCTGTTCACTTATTCAGAGACGGGGTCTTGATGCACAGTACAGGCTGGTCTGAACTCCATACATTGCCCAGACTAGGCTCAAACTCTGTAATCCTCTTTCCACAGCCTCCCCAGTGCTGGAATACAGACACAAACCGCCATACCTGGCTCTAAAAAGGCTTTTAAGAGCTGTTTCAACCTCTTCAGCTAATCCTTAGAAATCAATGTATCTTTACAAACTCTCCTCAAACAAGAAAAATAGAGTTTTCTCTTACAAGCACCCCGATAAGATACGCAGCTGCAGCTGCACGTGGGCTATGCTGCGGAAGGCACGGAAGGCGACATTCAACTGGAAAGCGCCACGGGCACGGCCATTCAGGGTGCAGTCTGGCTGCCTCGTCCCCACACTAGCACTGCTCTAGCGGGACTGGCACGCAAACAGATGAGGCAGCATTCCCAGAGCTTCCCCACTTAGAACGCTCATGTTCTAGGGTCACACGTCATTCAGAATCAGGACACGAAGCCGTAAGGACAGATGTTGAAGCGCTCATCCCAGCCTTCAGGTTTACTGTTCTGTGGACTCCGACAGAAGGGCAGCACTCAGACAGTGAGAAGTGAACCTCACCACCTGCAGCGGCCCGCAACCTAACTCTGGGTGTTTCTTGAAGTTGCCATTCCCACCACTCTTCAGCCTTGCAGAATCTTCACAGCCTTCTGCAGACTTGGGCGCAATCTTTAGAAATCCCCATTTGGTAACAAGGGACGGAGAGAAAGACTGTATCCTTTGACTTTGCCACAAACCAGATGATTTCTATCACAAAAACCTACACCACAGCCTGGAGGCAGTTAAGCCTGAGATCCGGTGCTGCACCTGACTCCTGAGGGGGCCTGAGGAGCAGGCCTGAGGAGCAGGCCTCGCTCTGGCTTCAGGAGGCCCTAAGCACTGCTCAGCTTACAGACCACACTCCCCTTTGTCTTCAGTCTCCTCTGTCTGTGTCCAGCTTCTTCTGTTTCATAAGGAAGCCAGCATGTTGGATTAGTGGTGTGCCCATTGCAGCTAGACTCATGATTTCTGTAGACTCAACGTATAAATGTAGTCTCATACAGAGGTGCTAAGGCTTAGCATCAGTTCAACCCACAAGCAGCACTGAAGGAATTATAGCCTACACTTTGTCAAGACTGTGGAAAGGCCACATTTGATTTCAAGGTCCTTGAAACAAAAGGAAAAGGAGCAGAAAACAACAGTGTAACACACTCAGGAATACACAGCCAAGAGGGGCTGGAGGCAAGGACCAAATTACCCCTATATATCCAGTCTCCCTTTTCCTAGCAAAACCCCGACTTCATGTAAGACATGGTAGGCTCAGTTAGAAGACCATACATCTCTTCTTAGAGATGGCTAGTGTCATGTGACTGAGCTCTGATCCACAAAACAGAAGAGACCTGGGACCAGCCACAACATCTCATTGTGGCACAGATGGCACGTGAGTCCTCTCTGTTGTCTCCTCCTTTCTACCTGGAACACAGACAAGTGAGCTGTCATTCTGGACCATGAAGTAACTTTCAAGACTGAAGTCAAATACCAGGGTGGTGGGACAGAATGACAGAAGAAGTGAGTAGCTCGGTCACTGGAAAAACCCTGGTACTCTATCTACACCACAGATACCTACCGTTTGTAGTTTAGGCTGGAAGGATTTATCTTTTTTAAGCCACTGTTATTTTGAGTTTTCTGTTAATATTCAACTACAACAAATGCTCTCTTACTTGGTCAGATCCAAGCCCTTGTGTTTTACTCTCTAATGGCCAGGGGTTCTACAACCCAGGCCGTAACCACCCGAGGGCCTGATGAGGCTGAACTCTTCCTTCTCAGTGTCTTCCTCCACCCACTGACTGCTACAGGATTCTGCATAAGTCTATGTTACGAACACAGACTGCTGGTGTCCCTGCGTGTGGCCGCACTGCTTCCCAGGAGGCTGAAGAGTGGCCAGAGGCAGCCCTGAAGCTCTAAACACCTTAGCCTGGGTCTAGGAAGGCCACAGTTGCTTCCTAACTCCAGAGACCGTTCTGGAGGATCATTAGGAAAGGACAGCTTCGATGCCACATCTGGGCACACGCACACATCTAGAAAACATAAGATCTGACTGTAATCCTTCACTTTGCCCATGTAGTCCTGGTACCGAGTTCGAATTTGTCCTTACATCTGGACAGAACAAAGTGGAGCACACTTCAGTCTATGAAAAGAATGTGTGTGACTGACTAGGTAAAATTGTTGCTGTTCTCGGCAGAGGGGGTAACTCATGTGGTAAGTGTTGGCACTGTACGCATGGAGACCTGAGTTTGATTTCCAGAATCCATGTAAAGGATGCTAGGCATGGTGGTGTACACTTGTAATCCCAAGGCTGAGGAGGCAGAGGTAGGAAGATCCCTGGGACTGGGCTAACAAAAGAACCTACCTCCAAAAACACAATACAATAAAGATAAAATATAAAAGAAAGGAGGAGAAGATGGCTCCTGAAGATCAAGTCTCCAAGCCTACACACACACACACACACACACACACACACACACACACACAATACATACACACACATACAATACATACACACACAAAACACACACATATACACATACACACATATACACACACACAAACCACACACACACACACACACACATCCACAGACATACACATACACACAATACATACACATACAACACACACATATACACACACACAACCACACACACACACACACACACACACACACACACACACACACAGAGAAAAGACGGACGGCTGGCCTGCGAAGTGCCAGCCTCACACGCTACAGCACTACCTGAATGGGTGGCCCCCAGAACTCACCTGAATTCTGGTGGATATTGCTTTATGAGCCAGTTCACATCAAAGCAGTAGTTAAACTAGACAGGGAGAAAGAAAAGTAAGTAATTCACGAGAACCGCTATTGAAGTGAAAGAATTTCTAATGCAGCCACATACTTCAGTGTTCATAAATCTAGTCAGCTCTGCTTCAACTTGCAAAGGTCAGCCCAAATTTCATCTCGAAGAACATTTGGTTAAAGGAATCTGCATAAATGGAGCCAGATGCCCAAAGAGGTTCTAAGGGTATTAGCTACAGACACTTGGGCAGCATCTCTATCTGACAATAGTGTTAATACACTATTTCTTTTTATTTTCAGGCTTACAAAGCTTACAGAGATAAAGATCCCAGGACTTTTAGGAAAGGCCGATTCCTTTTAACACAACTTAGCAGCTAGCCTGGCACACTCTCACTCATTTATAATTAGCACCTATTAACCGCAGGCTCCATACTGGCTCCACGGAAGAGGCCTCCTCTTAATGCATGGCCAATCCTGGGCACAGGAGCTCAAGTCTAGCTGGAGTGAATGCAGATGCACCTCACTGGGCTTGGATCTAGAGATCAGGACCCCTCCTGTAGGAAGGTGGCATCTTTCCTTGCTTCAGGAACCAGACCCTTTCTTCCTGACCAGTCCTTAAGCTTCTGGGCCTTTATGATGACTTGTTAGCTGCAAGGTTCAGCTCAATGCAGCAAGGGCCCTACAACTTGCAGAAGTAGTCACACATTCTATTCCTTCTCTGGTTGCTGCAAAGCACCATTATCCTAAAGCAATGAAAACCTGACTTGGTCTTCACATGCCACCCGCCCTTCCTCAGCTGGCTGCACCAGCATCCCATGAGATTGATCTGCAGTATCTCCTGAGGCTTTTCAGGTAGAAGATGCGCAGTGACTTCCTGGCCAGTCTCTGTGGCCTGATCAAGAGTCAAGTGTTTTGTCAGTGGCATCCATGTTCTATGCTGATGGAGGCCGTGGGTTCCACAATAAAGCCAGGCTCTAGACACATGCCAGCTAGGGGACACTGTACAGGACCGAGAAGCCCATCTACTGTCATGTTTTCTTATAAAATTGCTTAATTGTCTGTCTCTCATCACCCCAAGGAAACACAGTTTATATAAACTCACCTGAGCTGAAGAGACAAGTGTCCCAAACAGAGGGGATAAAATATCTACAATGACAAAACAAATGGATTCATAGATAAAAATCCTCTAGATTTCATAACATTCCAGTCATCCTTTTCAGCAGCAGCCGGTGACAGCCAAGAAAAGAGTAAATGGAGAGCTACTCCAAGGCTGGGTCGCAACAGTCCAGGAGACCCATGAAAACAATCTACTACCTAATATTTAGTATACGCTCTTTAACACATTAGAGTGCAGAACTAAAGTCTGAAGCCTGGTCCTGGATGACTGCTCAGCTTTGGACTCTGTTGCTGTGCCACTCATGGCACAGTCTTCTTCCCGGACCCCAGTACCTTTACCTTCTTCTGTATCCTTTTGTCCCGGTGCTGCTCCCCTGTAGCCAGAGGGCACTTGCTTCCCACAAGAGGACATTCTTCACATCCTTAGCACTCTAGGTGGCCTCTGGGGACACCCGCTTGCTTCCCCTGCAGCCTGACTTTGGACAGATTAGGAAGGGCGCTGTTCATCATTACCTGTGCCGTGATCAACACCGTCTCCCACCTGCACAGGACAGCTTGGGGGCAAGCATCGCTCTTAGCACTTCCCACGAACAACCTTAACTCTCCCAGGGAGTTTCTGCGGTAAGGTATCACTCTTCCTTTCTGGATAAGGGAAGTCTCAGAAGACTGTGTAGCCATCCAACTGGAAGGGTCAGAGCTAAGGTCTCACCAGCATGTCTCACTCTAGGTTTCCAGTACCTACTGTGCTGCCTCTGAGGGTGAAGTGGGCTGGTTCACTTATCTAGCAATTACTTGGACCTCCTATCCTCCAGACATGGCGCTAGCTACTAGCTACTTAGGTACAGAGAGTTTGAAAGAACAAAACGATTAGTGGGGAAATTCCTCCATTTTGAGAGCAGCAGAGTCAAAAGACAAGTTGCAGCAGGCCTTCCAGCCCCATCTGCACCCCCGGCCGTTTCAACTCTGCCCACCTTCCAGGGGCCACTGGAGGCCACTGTCCTCCACGAGATCGAGAGGACCTATAATTATGGCTACTGTTAGCCAAATACATCAAACGGCATGGATTTAGATACAAGAAGAACTGGATTCCAGTGTAGCTCTACCATTTAACAGTACTGTGACCTAGGGGAAGCGATTTAACTTTATTGAACCGCAGATCTGTCGCATGTCCAAGGACATGTGACCACTTTATTTGACTGCTCTGACAGTTAAAATACATGAAAAACCCTTATGATATCCTCTCCTCCTCCTTTTTTTTTTTTTTTTTTTTTTTTTGGTCGGAGCTGGGGACTGAACCCAGGGCCTTGTGCTTGCCCACTGAGCTAAATCCCCAACCCCTCCTCTCCTCCTCCTTAAATCTTGGTGCTGACAGCCATGCCATTACTATTATATTACACACAGCAGCCTTCCCAGCTCCTCTGTTCCCGATATCAGTCTCTCTGAGGCAAAGCAAAACCACCAGTAACTATCGCATATGTCTTCAGGTACCTACGTAAGAGATGCTCACAAATCTGTCGAGCTGGACTTACTACTATGGAATTAAAGCCACCCCAACATTTACATACCATCCAGCAGAACATAAAGTACTATCATACATTTGATATGGAAAAACTTTATGTTGAGAATAATCATACTATGTCATGAGAGAATGCTGACTCCACCTGTATACGATGCTAAGTGTGTTTAACTGTGTCTATCTGCATACCGATGCTTGCAGTAAGAGAATGCTTGCTGTGTTTGTCTACATATGATGCTTACTGTGTCTATGTGTTATGCTGTGTCTATCTGTATATGAATCATGCACTGCTCACCTCACACACCTGCTCAGTTCTCAGTCCTCACCCCACACTGTCTTAACCATAGTGCCAACGAGTGGCAAAAGAAGGGATCTGTGCCCTCTCAGTCTGCATCCTGCTTCCAGGGATGCAGAGAAACACTTGAGACCATCCTCAGCCTCACACCCGAAGCATCTGTCTGCCTATAGTAGCACTCATTTTTGCTCTGTCCTAGGAACCAAAACCAGGCTTTCAAGCAGAGGTTCTCAAACATCATTAAGCACTGCCACTCCCTGGAGGCTTAGGGAGAGCATAGTGGCAGCCTTGACCCCCCAGAGTTTGATTTGATGAATCTATGATAGCCTGAGAACTGGCATTCTGGGTGGTTCTGAAGCTGCTGGCCCAGGGACCATACTGAACCACTGTGAAACTGAGTGCACTTGACAGGGCTACCAGTCAAGTTGGATGCTCACTTGAAGTGTTAAGCAAGCTAAGCAGGGTGCCAAGCATTTCTAGGGGCTGAGCTACAGGGCCTTGAGGTCCCTTGGAATGCCACCTACATGTGTAAGCCCTTTGCTGCCACACACACCCAGGGCAAACTATCTCGTGCCATCCCCTGCTCCTGGTAGTTAAGATGGGTTCTTTCTAAGCTGTGCCCCTTGCTTCATCAAGAGGAAAACGGCTCATTAGCTCCTAAATCCCTTGTTCTTACCCTTGATGTGGAGGGCTTTGGAGTTGTACTTTGCCTTAATCCCCGAGACTCTAGTGAGATAAAACTGGAAGGGGTTCTCCTTATCCAGCATGTCCCAGATGTCCTGGCCTTCCCCTGAGGTCTCGTACTCTTCGTCTGCCCTTTGGGCCCTATGGCTGTCAGGAGGGCTTCGATCCTCAACTTTCTGGGCAGTAGTCACATTGGCTGAGGGGGCATATTTTTTCTCTTGAGGTGGCACTCCCTTAGGCTGCTCCTGCTGTGTCACATCCGGCTGCTGCTCATCATCGCTGCTGGACAGACACCAGCCCAGACCTTCCGGGGAATCCATCTTCTGCTTCTTGTGGGGTAACACGGAGTCTGTGTTGTTGAATTTCACAGGTGAGATCTGTCTCTTGTGTGCAGCCTTGCGGGCCTCTGAGCAGGTGTACGTGGGCTCCTTCGACACTCCCTGCCCAGCCTGGGGGCCAGAGGATGTTGATGGTTTGACAGGTTTGGGCTTTTCATCCTCGCTGTCGTCACTACTGGATATTGTCCACTTTCCGTAGCTGCTTTCCTGGGACATTGTACTTCTGAAAAGAAACGATGGAGACATTATTTTCAGTTCAGTGGGTGACTGGCAGCAGAGCTGCATGGCTCTCAAATTCCAGGTCAGATGGGAGACTGCAATACACACAGCACTTCTGTCCCCAGACGCTGAGTCACTTACTCAACGCCATGACAAGGAAGAATCCTAGCCACCCTCTCCTTCCTGCTGTCTTTCAGTCCAGACCTTGGTCTTAGAAGCCCTCAGAAAGGGAGTTAAGGTTAAGGTCATCTTAAGGAACTTTTAAAAGTAATTCAGATGACCCGCGGATCCCGGCCCGCAGCAGCTCTCTGCTCCCAGACCCGGTGAGAGAGAGACCCAACCGCCTGGTCAGGTGGGCACTCCTGAGGCTGCAGAGCAGAAGAGACCACCAACACTGCTCACCCCTGCCCACATCCCTGGCCCAAGAGGAAACTGTATAAGGCCTCTGGGCTCCCGTGGGGGAGGGCCCAGGAGCGGCAGGACCCCTGCCAGAGACACCGCCGGACCCTGAAGGAAACAGACCGGATAAACAGTTCTCTGCACCCAAATCCCGTGGGAGGGAGAGCTAAACCTTCAGAGAGGCAGACAGGCCTGGGAAACAGAAGAGACTGCTCCCTGCACACACATCTCGGACGCCAGAGGAAAAAGCCAAAGACCATCTGGAACCCTGGTGCACTGAAGCTCCCGGAAGGGGCGGCACAGGTCTTCCTGGTTGCTGCCGCTGCAGAGAGCCCCTGGGCAGCACCCCACGAGCGAACTTGAGCCTCGGGACCACAGGTAAGACCAAATTTTCTGCTGCAAGAAAGCTGCCTGGTGAGCTTGGGACACACGGAAGCAGAATTTCTCTAGAACCGGGCACGTTCTGGGTTTACCGGAAGTCCCACACCCGCGGATCCCGGCCCGCAGCAGCTCTCTGCTCCCAGACCCGGTGAGAGAGAGACCCAACCGCCTGGTCAGGTGGGCACTCCTGAGGCTGCAGAGCAGAAGAGACCACCAACACTGCTCACCCCTGCCCACATCCCTGGCCCAAGAGGAAACTGTATAAGGCCTCTGGGCTCCCGTGGGGGAGGGCCCAGGAGCGGCAGGACCCCTGCCAGAGACACCGCCGGACCCTGAAGGAAACAGACCGGATAAACAGTTCTCTGCACCCAAATCCCGTGGGAGGGAGAGCTAAACCTTCAGAGAGGCAGACAGGCCTGGGAAACCAGAAGAGACTGCTCCCTGCACACACATCTCGGACGCCAGAGGAAAAAGCCAAAGACCATCTGGAACCCTGGTGCACTGAAGCTCCCGGAAGGGGCGGCACAGGTCTTCCTGGTTGCTGCCGCTGCAGAGAGCCCCTGGACAGCACCCCACGAGCAAACCTGAGCCTCGGGACCACAGGTAAGACCAAATTTTCTGCTGCAAGAAAGCTGCCTGGTGAACTCAAGACACAGGCCCACAGGAACAGCTGAAGACCTGTAGAGAGGAAAAACTACACACCCGAAAGCAGAACACTCTGTCCCCATAACTGACTGAAAGAGAGGAAAACAGGTCTACAGCACTCCTGACACACAGGCTTATAGGACAGTCTAGCCACTGTCAGAAATAGCAAAACAAAGTAACACTAGAGATAATCTGATGGCGAGAGGCAAGCGCAGGAACCCAAGCAACAGAAACCAAGACTACATGCCATCATCGGAGCCCAATTCTCCCACCAAAACAAACATGGAATATCCAAACACACCAGAAAAGCAAGATCTAGTTTCAAAATCATATTTGATCATGATGCTGGAGGACTTCAAGAAAGACTTGAACACACTTAGGGAAGCACAGGAAAACATTAATAAACAAGTAAAAGCCTACAGAGAGGAATCGCAAAAATCCCTGAAAGAATTCCAGGAAAACACAATCAAACAGTTGAAGGAATTAAAAATGGAAATAGAAGCAATCAAGAAAGAACACATGGAAACAACCCTGGATATAGAAAACCAAAAGAAGAGACAAGGAGCTGTAGATACAAGCTTCACCAACAGAATACAAGAGATGGAAGAGAGAATCTCAGGAGCAGAAGATTCCATAGAAATCATTGACTCAACTGTCAAAGATAATGTAAAGCGGAAAAAGCTACTGGTCCAAAACATACAGGAAATCCAGGACTCAATGAGAAGATCAAACCTAAGGATAATAGGTATAGAAGAGAGTGAAGACTCCCAGCTCAAAGGACCAGTAAATATCTTCAACAAAATCATAGAAGAAAACTTCCCTAACCTAAAAAAAGAGATACCCATAGACATACAAGAAGCCTACAGAACTCCAAATAGATTGGACCAGAAAAGAAACACCTCCCGTCACATAATTGTCAAAACACCAAACGCACAAAATAAAGAAAGAATATTAAAAGCAGTAAGGGAAAAAGGTCAAGTAACATATAAAGGGAGACCTATCAGAATCACACCAGACTTCTCGCCAGAAACTATGAAGGCCAGAAGATCCTGGACTGATGTTATACAGACCCTAAGAGAACACAAATGCCAGCCCAGATTACTGTATCCAGCAAAACTCTCAATTAACATTGATGGAGAAACCAAGATATTCCATGACAAAACCAAATTTACACAATATCTTTCTACAAATCCAGCACTACAAAGGATAATAAATGGTAAAGCCCAACATAAGGAGGCAAGCTATACCCTAGAAAAAGCAAGAAACTAATCGTCTTGGCAACAAAACAAAGGGAATGAAAGCACACAAACATAACCTCACATCCAAATATGAATATAACGGGAAGCAATAATCACTATTCCTTAATATCTCTCAATATCAATGGCCTCAACTCCCCAATAAAAAGACATAGATTAACAAACTGGATACGCAACGAGGACCCTGCATTCTGCTGCCTACAGGAAACACACCTCAGAGACAAAGACAGACACTACCTCAGAGTGAAAGGCTGGAAAACAACTTTCCAAGCAAATGGTCAGAAGAAGCAAGCTGGAGTAGCCATTCTAATATCAAATAAAATCAATTTCCAACTAAAAGTCATCAAAAAAGATAAGGAAGGACACTTCATATTCATCAAAGGAAAAATCAACCAAGATGAACTCTCAATCCTAAATATCTATGCCCCAAATAAAAGGGCACCTACATACGTAAAAGAAACCTTACTAAAGCTCAAAACACACATTGCACCTCACACAATAATAGTGGGAGATTTCAACACCCCACTCTCATCAATGGACAGATCATGGAAACAGAAATTAAACAGTGATGTAGACAGACTAAGAGAAGTCATGAGCCAAATGGACTTAACGGATATTTATAGAACATTCTATCCTAAAGCAAAAGGATATACCTTCTTCTCAGCTCCTCATGGTACTTTCTCCAAAATTGACCATATAATTGGTCAAACAACGGGCCTCAACAGGTACAGAAAGAAAGAAATAATCCCATGCGTGCTATCGGACCACCACGGCCTAAAACTGGTCTTCAATAACAATAAGGGAAGAATGCCCACATATACGTGGAAATTGAACAATGCTCTACTCAATGATAACCTGGTCAAGGAAGAAATAAAGAAAGAAATTAAAAACTTTTTAGAATTTAATGAAAATGAAGATACAACATACTCAAACTTATGGGACACAATGAAAGCTGTGCTAAGAGGAAAACTCATAGCGCTGAGTGCCTGCAGAAAGAAACAGGAAAGAGCATATGTCAGCAGCTTGACAGCACACCTAAAAGCTCTAGAACAAAAAGAAGCAAATACACCCAGGAGGAGTAGAAGGCAGGAAATAATCAAACTCAGAGCTGAAATCAACCAAGTAGAAACAAAAAGGACCATAGAAAGAATCAACAGAACCAAAAGTTGGTTCTTTGAGAAAATCAACAAGATAGATAAACCCTTAGCCAGACTAACGAGAGGACACAGAGAGTGTGTCCAAATTAACAAAATCAGAAATGAAAAGGGAGACATAACTACAGATTCGGAGGAAATTCAAAAAATCATCAGATCTTACTATAAAAACCTATATTCAACAAAATTTGAAAATCTTCAGGAAATGGACAATTTCCTAGACAGATACCAGGTATCGAAGTTAAATCAGGAACAGATAAACCAGTTAAACAACCCCATAACTCCTAAGGAAATAGAAGCAGTCATTAAAGGTCTCCCAACCAAAAAGAGCCCAGGTCCAGACGGGTTTAGTGCAGAATTCTATCAAACCTTCATAGAAGACCTCATACCAATATTATCCAAACTATTCCACAAAATTGAAACAGATGGAGCCCTACCGAATTCCTTCTACGAAGCCACAATTACTCTTATACCTAAACCACACAAAGACACAACAAAGAAAGAGAACTTCAGACCAATTTCCCTTATGAATATCGACGCAAAAATACTCAATAAAATTCTGGCAAACCGAATTCAAGAGCACATCAAAACAATCATCCACCATGATCAAGTAGGCTTCATCCCAGGCATGCAGGGATGGTTTAATATACGGAAAACCATCAACGTGATCCATTATATAAACAAACTGAAAGAACAGAACCACATGATCATTTCATTAGATGCTGAGAAAGCATTTGACAAAATTCAACACCCCTTCATGATAAAAGTCCTGGAAAGAATAGGAATTCAAGGCCCATACCTAAACATAGTAAAAGCCATATACAGCAAACCAGTTGCTAACATTAAACTAAATGGAGAGAAACTTGAAGCAATCCCACTAAAATCAGGGACTAGACAAGGCTGCCCACTCTCTCCCTACTTATTCAATATAGTTCTTGAAGTTCTAGCCAGAGCAATCAGACAACAAAAGGAGATCAAAGGGATACAGATCGGAAAAGAAGAGGTCAAAATATCACTATTTGCAGATGATATGATAGTATATTTAAGTGATCCCAAAAGTTCCACCAGAGAACTACTAAAGCTGATAAACAACTTCAGCAAAGTGGCTGGGTATAAAATTAACTCAAATAAATCAGTTGCCTTCCTCTATACAAAAGAGAAACAAGCCGAGAAAGAAATTAGGGAAACGACACCCTTCATAATAGACCCAAATAATATAAAGTACCTCGGTGTGACTTTAACCAAGCAAGTAAAAGATCTGTACAATAAGAACTTCAAGACACTGAGGAAAGAAATTGAAGAAGACCTCAGAAGATGGAAAGATCTCCCATGCTCATGGATTGGCAGGATTAATATGGTAAAAATGGCCATTTTACCAAAAGCAATCTACAGATTCAATGGAATCCCCATCAAAATACCAATCCAATTCTTCAAAGAGTTAGACAGAACAATTTGCAAATTCATCTGGAATAACAAAAAACCCAGGATAGCTAAAGCTATCCTCAACAATAAAAGGACTTCAGGGGGAATCACTATCCCTGAACTCAAGCAGTATTACAGAGCAATAGTGATAAAAACTGCATGGTATTGGTACAGAGACAGACAGATAAACCAATGGAATAGAATTGAAGACCCAGAAATGAACCCACACACCTATGGTCACTTGATTTTTGACAAAGGAGCCAAAACCATCCAATGGAAAAAAGATAGCATTTTCAGCAAATGGTGCTGGTTCAACTGGAGGGCAACATGTAGAAGAATGCATATCGATCCATCCTTATCACCCTGTACAAAGCTTAAGTCCAAGTGGATCAAGGACCTCCACATCAAACCAGACACACTCAAACTAATAGAAGAAAAACTAGGGAAGCATCTGGAACACATGGGCACTGGAAAAAATTTCCTGAACAAAACACCAATGGCTTATGCTCTAAGATCAAGAATCGACAAATGGGATCTCATAAAACTGCAAAGCTTCTGTAAGGCAAAGGACACTGTGGTTAGGACAAAACGGCAACCAACAGATTGGGAAAAGATCTTTACCAATCCTACAACAGATAGAGGCCTTATTTCCAAAATATACAAAGAACTCAAGAAGTTAGACCGCAGGGAAACAAATAACCCTATTAAAAAATGGGGTTCAGAGCTAAACAAAGAATTCACAGCTGAGGAATGCCGAATGGCGGAGAAACACCTAAAGAAATGTTCAACATCTTTAGTCATAAGGGAAATGCAAATCAAAACAACCCTGAGATTTCACCTCACACCAGTGCGATTGGCTAAGATCAAAAACTCAGGTGACAGCAGATGCTGGCGAGGATGTGGAGAAAGAGGAACACTCCTCCATTGTTGGTGGGATTGCAGACTGGTAAAACCATTCTGGAAATCAGTCTGGAGGTTCCTCAGAAAATTGGACATTGAACTGCCTGAGGATCCAGCTATACCTCTCTTGGGCATATACCCAAAAGATGCCTCAACATATAAAAGAGACACGTGCTCCACTATGTTCATCGCAGCCTTATTTATAATAGCCAGAAAATGGAAAGAACCCAGATGCCCTTCAACAGAGGAATGGATACAGAAAATGTGGTACATCTACACAATGGAATATTACTCAGCTATCAAAAACAACGAGTTTATGAAATTCGTAGGCAAATGGTTGGAACTGGAAAATATCATCCTGAGTGAGCTAACCCAATCACAGAAAGACATACATGGTATGCACTCATTGATAAGTGGCTATTAGCCCAAATGCTTGAATTACCCTAGATCCCTAGAACAAACAAAACTCAAGACGGATGATCAAAATGTGAATGCTTCACTCCTTCTTTAAATGAGGAAAAAGAATACTCTTGGCAGGGAAGGGAGAGGCAAAGATTAAAACAGAGACTGAAGGAACACCCATTCAGAGCCTGCCCCACATGTGGCCCATACATATACAGCCACCCAATTACACAAGATGGATGAAGCAAAGAAGTGCAGACCGACAGGAGCCGGATGTAGATCGCTCCTGAGAGACACAGCCAGAATACAGCAAATATAGAGGCGAATGCCAGCAGCAAACCACTGAACTGAGAATAGGTCCCCTATTGAAGGAATCAGAGAAAGAACTGGAAGAGCTTGAAGGGGCTCGAGACCCCAAAAGTACAACAATGCCAAGCAACCAGAGCTTCCAGGGACTAAGCCACTACCTAAAGACTATACATGGACTGACCCTGGACTCTGACCCCATAGGTAGCAATGAATATCCTAGTAAGAGCACCAGTGGAAGGGGAAGCCCTGGGTCCTGCTAAGACTGAACCCCCAGTGAACTAGTCTATGGGGGGAGGGCGGCAATGGGGGGAGGGTTGGGAGGGGAACACCCATAAGGAAGGGGGGGGGGAGGGGGATGTTTGCCCGGAAACCGGGAAAGGGAATAACACTCGAAATGTATATAAGAAATACTCAAGTTAAGAAAAAAAAAAATCAAAAAAAAATTACATTTTAGGGGTTGGGGATTTAGCTCAGTGGTAGAGCGCTTGCCTAGGAAGCGCAAGGCCCTGGGTTTGGTCCCCAGCTCTGAAAAAAAAAAAAGAACCAAAAAAAAAAAAAAATTACATTTTAAAGAAAATCAATAAATCAAAAAAAAAAAAAAAAGTAATTCAGATGGTGTTCATTTCTTCTTTCATTTTGGTGTTCTGTGGACTGGACCTAGAACCTTGTGCTTGCTAGGCAAGCTTGCCATAAATTAAAAAAAAAAAAAAAACTATTATACTTGCTTTTGTGTATATGGACATTTCCATGTGTGGCATGGTGTATGGTCAACGCACAGGAGTCTGTTCTCTCCTTCTACCACACGGAGCCTAGGAACTGAACTTAGCTCTTCAGGCTTGGCAGCGAGCACCTTCACCCATTAAACCAATTTACTGGCTCAAATATAAATGTATATTTGTTGGGGAGAAGGGTTCAACTTCAGGGAGTTTGTTCTCTTCTCTCCCACATGGATCCCAGAGACTGAGCTCAGGAAGTCAAGCTTAGCAACAAGCACTTGAACTTGCTGCGCCATCTTGCCTGCCCACACTTCAAAGCCATGCATTTATATTAGCTCAACCTGAGAGACGCACCAAATGAGCAATGCCGTGTGTGCCCCGCCATGAGGCGCTCACTAACGTTACATCATTACCTCACTGTCCACCCCAGAACTTAAGCTACTGAAACCCGCAGGCAAGGATTTGTACTGAAGCTACACACTTTCAGTTTCCCAATCACACACTTGGTCTCAATTTATATATTCCTCACTCTCTGATGAGGGAAACATAGGATATATGTCCTTTCAGCATTAACTACAAAATGCATTCAATGGAAACGGGCTGGGTAGATTTTCCAGCAGCTCCTAATGTGTTGCCTTTGATGGATTAATACAAAGCTCTGAGGAAAACTGAAATAAATACTCAGAAGTACACGTTCCCATGGTCTGGGGGTCTTCAAGGCTTGCTTTACAGCTGAAAACGCTGTGGTATACGTTGGGCAAACCAGATAAAAAGCAGTACACCACAGACCTTGCAACTCTCACCAATTAAAAAAACTTCCAAACTCCCACAAATAGGACAGCCTGATCTTACACCAGGTTTTCAAGTGAATATGCTCGCACACGTCAAGTTTTAAAAGGAAAATGTTTTTAGGGTATTTATCATTTTTTGCAATTTATCCCTTACCCAACTTCTTTGGTTAATTCCAGTTGATTCACACGGGGTCTCTTCTACAGAGTCTAAGTAGCTCTGACACAGAGAGCATACGACAGTCTCACATCCTCCACAGCTCATTGCTACACTTAAATTCAACTGGTCCAGACACCACTCCAGCCACAGGCACTGTATGGAGTTTCAACCCTTGTGTCTGCTTTTTGAAGTTCTGTGTTCATTTCTATGATGTCCAACTCACTTCTAGAGGCTGTGAGAACCTAGTTTAGGTATTTTTCCAAAGTTTCTAGGCTTCGTGGGTTAAGAGACCAGCTAACCAAGCTGTAACAAGTGGATTGTGGACAGGGCAGATCGCGACACATGACCTTAAAGGAACTCTGATGTGGGTTATTTTTTATTTGTTTTAACTTTTTGTCTTAACCCACACCCACTATTCTAGACTCTAGAGGCTGGTCGATAGACCTATTTAAGCAGACCCAATTTGCTCTGAAGGGACTACTTAATCTTAGAAATTTAAAAGAACCATATAAAAAAAAACTCTGGAGGATAGTTGTAGCTTCCTTAAATCAATACAGTAAGGGCTTACTAACAGAGTCTTCGATTAAGAGTTCCAGGCTGGGTATGATGACTCACCCCTATACTTTCAAGGCTGTGGCAAAAGGATCTTGAGTTTGTGCTAGCTTGGATAATATAGTAAATTTGAGGCTAGCACAATCTACCTAGTGACAGTCTTGTTTCAAAATGAAGTCAATAAAACTTTTGAAAAGTTTGTGAATGCCTGTGTCTATAATGGATGCAGGTACCCCAGGAGGCAGAAGAGGGCCTTGGATCCCCTAGAGTCAGAGTCACAGGTGGTTTTATGCAATCTGGACATCGATGCTGGGAACCTAATGGCATCTCTGTGGAGCAGTCCCTGCTGAGCCATTTCTCGCCACTCTGTCTCAAGGAGGCAGAGCTGGAGATTGTAAGGGATGGGTGGGTCCCTAAGGTTCAGTGGCCAGCCAGCCAGTCTCCTTGGTGAGCTCTAAGCCAGTGAAACCAACCAACCAGTCAAGACAAACACACAAACACGCAAAAAAAAAAAAAAAAAAACTAAAACCAACCAACCTAAACCAAAACCACACAGCATATGTATGTGCTGCTGGACTGACTGTAGCAAGGACGGAACCCGGCCTACACACCATCAGCAGGAGAACTGATCGTGAAGGTGGGCCACACAGGCACAGTGGAATTTTACTCAGCTGCAGGGAAAAGTGAAATTAGGAAAATTTCAGGAAATGGATAGATCTGGTGAGGATGACATTAAATGAGGCGACTCAAACTCAGAAAAGTCAAAAACCATATGTTGTCTCTCATATTAAATGTAGGTCTTCTTGACCTTGGGCATCTGTGAATAAATGGATGTGAAAGTACAAAAGCCTAAGACACTAGAAAGGAGATGAAGAGGGGGTAAGCAGTGGTGGTGAGTTAACAGGGGAAGGGGCAAGAAGATGCTTGTCACCTGAAAACAGAGGAGACAAGGACCCGAGGGGTGTGTGTGTGTGTGTGTGTGTGTGTGTGTGTGTGTGTCTACTAAAACACACACTTTGTTTGTAAATAACACTGTGTAAGCTAATTTAATTATTTAATTAAAATAAAAAAAAAAGAACCAAACAAAAAAGTGCAGACTGAGGGAAGAAAGGACACTTCATATACACATGTGTACAGAAACATAAACAAATACACAAACACACAAAAGGGTAAAAAAAAAAAAGACAGAACAAAACAAAAACCAACCAGCCCAAACAAAACCTTAGACGTACTCAGGGTGAGCTGGAGGCTCCATCCCCAGCACTGCCCGAAACAAACACACAAACAAACACACAAACACTGGGACTTTCTACATTTATTCTCCATTCTAAAGCAAAGAGTAGGTCCCAGGATTTGGGGTGAGGAATGGTTTTGCTTCCGGCCTGAGGAGGCTGCTGTTTGTAGACTCCTGGTTTTTCCAGACAGACTCCTGCTTTAGCCCAGCTCTCCTCGGCACACCCACTCCTCCTGCTCTGCCTTCTACAGTGCTGAGATTATGGGTGTGCACCACCGAATCCTTTTCCCCCCTTCCCGACATGAGAGACACTTCACAAACCTGTGTGCCATCCTTGCACAGACCATGCCGATCTTCGTCATTCCCACGTGGGCTGCTGCCGGGAGCAGAGTCCACACCCAAAGAGATGCTTACTATCTCTTCCCTAGGGGAATGCAAGGTCCATGGCCGGTATCAGTAAATCAGGACCCTGGAACCTTGAAAGGTCTGAGCAAACTCTCTGGTGACTGAACTCTTCAGACAGTTTCTCCAGTGTTTAGTCTATCTACATTTTCTAGAACCACACTGCAGGGGGGTCCCTACCAATAATGTAGAAGGAGTTGGTAAAGGAAACAGAGCTTTGAAAAAGACATTTCTCAGAGTACACAGCTCCCCCGCCCCCCAATTGGGTCCAGGCTTTACACATACTTGATGTCTGTAGATTGCTGACATTCAAAACTGCGCTAGAGGGCTGTTTACTGTGGGAGGAAATTGCCTTTGTGACATACTAATGAAATTGTACCTTGTCATTCTGTCCACCAGGTTACCAACCTCATTATGGAAACAAGGCCCTTCCTCTGTTTTAGAGGAGCGACTGTGACGCAAATGTCAAGATCATGTAGGAAGTGGCTTCTAATTTGGAGGAGTGGATCTGGTCAGCATCGGCTTTCACTGCTCCCTCAGACCGGACCAGGTTCCCAGCATGCCAAGGAGCTTGTGGAACCAAGGCCCAGCCTGACGAGACTCCCAACGTCTTTCCTTCCACGGCTCATTTTCTATCTCACCAGGCAGTGCCTAAGAGCAGAGGTCCAAAGACACAGTAGCAGTAAGGGACGTCAAAAGAAGGAGAATACAGAGTACTCACCGAATCAAAGCAGCCCAGAATCAAAGCAGCAGTAATTCCCACAGTGGAGGTAACTGGGGCCTGCCACTGACTAACCACATATGACAGCAGCCCCTTTCATTCCAACTCAGTCTCTACGTAAATCAAGGAGAAAGCTGTAGCCTAAAAAGTGCTTTACATTTTGCTTCTGAAGCACAGTGGGCCCTGGACTCTTCCACAAGCACCTGCAACACTTGTTTCCCTGTCAGCAGGATACCACTATGGCTCCATTATAGCTACAATAGCAAAATAAAGTCTACTTTGTAAAGGTATTTATGTAGGAGTGGATTTGAATAAATGTTAAGAAAATAACAGCGTATGTGTACAGAGAATAAATAAAACCTAGGGAGGCAGGCGAGGCAATGGAATTTGGGAAGAAAATCCCATGGAGTCCTTTCACCAGACAGCAACTCAGGATGTCATCGGGAACTTCATCAAGGGCTTAAAAACTGTGCATGAAGGGCTAGAGCTTCGGCCAGTGGATAAGAGGGTTTGCCATGATTTCCAAAGTCCAGAACAATTTCTATGACTGTAACCCCAACACTGTGATAGCCAAGCAGGTCCCAAGAGTTCAGTGGCCAGCCCCCCTGAAAGAAACTGCTATCTTCTGCTTCTGAGAGATCCTGACTCATTAGAACACGTCAGAGAGCAACTGAGAAAGACACTCTATAACTATGTGTATATGTACACGTGTACACACACACGAGTTGATGCAAAAAAAGCACTCTATTTAGAATTTTGCTTCCACTGTTCCCTGGCTGGCTGAGCAGACCCTGTAGAGAGTATTTCTTCTACACAGACATTACTCCTCAGACATTTAAGACCTAGGCACCACATTCCAGGTTCCTCTAAGGTGGTCCTTAGCCCAGAAGTAAGCAGAATTCAGAACTGAGAATAAAGAATTAATATACCACTTCTCTTCCAGACAAGTTTAATTTTTGGGTGAAAAGCACAAATTAACACATGAAAAGCCTAAAAGTCAAGATGACTACAGACGCTTATTACGTTTTACATGGGTAACCTTTCTTTGGAACCATTGTGGAGTAGCATCTGAGACCTTGGAGGAAAAGGAATCATTTGGAACCATTGTGGAGTAGCATCTGAGACCTTGGAGGAAAAGGAATCATCAGGCTAAAAGACAGGTGAGCAACATTCCAGACAGACGGAATCGAACCAGGAGGTGGTAGCTAGGTTCTAACTGTAACATAGAAATGGTCCAGAAAGAAGAGGTGGGGACACTAAGGCAAGGCTGTTAAAAGTCGAATTTTATTGTAAAAACAATGGGACTCCCAGTGAGTGTTTTAGTAAGAGTGCCTTGGCCCGTCTAATCTTTGAAAATGATCACATCCAATACAACTTTGTGGACACGTGGCGATAAGAACGTTTCTGCTGCTTAAGAAGATGGTCAAGGAGCAATGGGTAATTTGGGGGTAGAGTAAGCAAAAAAGCTGCTAACTTTCCCCGGGCGCTCATCTCTGCCCAGATATAACTTCATCAGTACAGACTCATTTCACTCTCAAGTCAGCCCGATTTCACGGCAGTGTCCCTGGTGTGGAAACTGAGGGCAGAGAGGTTCAAGAGCCTGACCCACGGAGGAAGCAAAGGCCAGCGGCTCCGCAGCGCGTCCCAAGGACCAGGACCGCAGGTTCCGGGGCTCAGAGGAGGAGACCCTGCCCAAGAACCCCGGCCTCGCCGCTCTCCTCGCGGTGCACACCGAACCCTGCTGGCCTTCCACTACCACATCGGAACGCAGCGGCCAGCGCGCCGCCATCAGGAGGGCGGGCGCAGAGTTACAGCCACGGGCAGAGACCGCCCCGAGCTGGCGCCCGCAGCCGCAGACACCTACCTGACCCGCCAGTCCGCCGCTGCCGAAGCCACGCCTCCGCGGCGCGTCCGCGCATGCGCGCAGTTCAAACTCGCAGGCGCCGCGGCTTTGCCAGTCGGCCACGTCCCCTTCCGGAAGTCCCCCGCTGGGTCCTAAATCCTGCCTTCTTAGCAAAGAAGTAGAGTCGAGGGGCGCCTCACGGCTAGTTTCCTGTTGACTCCGTAAGGAGAGAGAAACAGAAAGCTGTGGCTTGCTTCTCTCGTAGTTAATTTGCAAACAACACCTCCATTCTGGGTATGCTCTTGGGCAGCTTCAGGCGCTCAGGGCTAAGACAGCGGCGAGCTTTGGGAGATAGGTGAGCTGAAGAAAAAGGCAGCTGCTTCAGGCTTTAAAATCCACTGCAGGATAAAAAGTTAAATGAGTTCCCATAAGACTCAGAACTTCCTTTGAAGGTTTCTCCTTTGAAACGGATGTATTCCTGTCAATCTCACTGATTCGCCAGAAGGGTAGAGGGCTGTGATTTATAAGCCGGTCTGGAAAACGATGCACTAGTCCATATTATTCACTTTCTATAAAGATGTCTGGTATGGAATTCTTGTGCTAGTCCTTCAGTCAGCCTCATGTCAGGCATCGCTTTCCGAGGGTTGAATAATTGTGTGTCAACACTCAAAACGGGTCATTTCGTTTGATTGTCCTAGATACAGTGTTACGTATCAGGGTTACCAAGAGGGCGAAAATAAACACAGTAGCTGCTCTGAGAAGGCCGTTCAATGGCTTGTTGGTTTAAAAATGAATCTTGGGAGTTAACTCAATTTTTGTGTGTGTTTGTGTGCTTTCTTCACATTCTTCGTGTGTCTCCTATCAAATCTAACAAAGGCACGGGTCAGAATAATCAGAGAGTTTATTTTAAGTTCGGCAGATTGCCTGAAGGCAATCAAAGCCTGGTAAGAAAGCACAGAGGTACCTAATCTCCCTCACCAGCTCTCAAAGTGTCAAGAAAGTCGAGGAGAGGCGGAACCAAGATCCAGAGGCGGGCCTTAGGAGCCCCTCCCCGTTGTCATACAGAGCTTTTAACCAATGACAGTACTACATCAACGCCAGTGGCTCGGAGGCTGGCCAATGGGAGGAACCGTTGGAGTTGCGCGGCGAAGTTGAGTCCCAGCGGTGGTGGGAGTGGCCGCAGTGGCTGTTCTCGCTGGAGCGAAGGAGCTTCCCTGGCTTGGTCTTGGTGTCGGTGGGGATGTTCCTGTCAGAGGCAGGCGCCAGGCCGCGAGCAGGCGAAATCAGCGCCTCAGAACGCAGGAAATGGGTGGAAGTAGGTGTGGGAACGCGACCCGAGTTTGGACTTAAGCCTGACCAGGGCCACCTCTGTCACCCCTCTTGGGTCTCCCTCAAACAGGTTCTAGTCAACCCTGGAAAGAACTGTTCTTTAAACTGAGGCATAAGTGCCCCACTATGATCACTTCCCTGACCACCACACTATCCACAGATAATCACTTCTGTCTTCCATCCCCTACCATCACCTTCCTAATCCGAGGAATGAGCTATTGCATACAGTTTGTTCGAGTGGTCTAGAGGAATGGATTTGTCAGCCCCTTAAACTTTGTCAAGTTCTTTAAACTTGGGGAGAGGGGATAGAGGGAAAATTTTAACTCAGCGGTTCTATTGCTTGAGGATTAAAACTAGAGTGATGAAACCGCGTTTTGAAAGCTCCACAACCAGGCTGAGTTTTAGATGTTTGTGTTTCTGGTTTGTGGCTTACTAACTGTAGACCTTTGGTATTCCGTAGGTATTTAAAGCATGTGATGAAGACAACAAAGGCTACTTAAGCCGGGAAGACTTTAAGGTTGCGATTGTAATGCTGTTTGGGTACAAACCCTCCAAGGTTAGAACGTTTTCTCTCTTCCCCTCCTCCACTTCTCTCGCCCTCTTCTCCCTTCTTTGGATGGGGCGGATAATGGTATAGAAATGATTCCTAAGAAAATTGGCCAGGAGTACTTTCTGATCTCTGTAGAGCAAATCACTGATTTATAAGCCTAAAATGTCTCCAACACTGAATTCCACTCCCCCCACCCCACAAAGTCCCAAACGGGTGCAAATTAGATATCTAGGTCAGTAGAGCTAGCAAAACATCTCCACGGGTGTCCTAAAATTTTATAAGAAATATGGGATGATAGAGGGGGGAAGGCTGGGAGGGGAAAGTGGTGTTGTAATAGGAGTAATTCACCTACTAGCTGAAATGTATAGTAAAATTTCTGGGTGGCTTTAATTGGTAAAAGTAATATGTTCATACAGTCCGCAAGATCCCTTCTCTTTCCACTAGACTAGGGCTCCACTTACCAGTGGTTAACCAGTTTCTTCTGTATTGTCCTACATACAGGTATAGGCATAATCTTCTACTGAAGTTCCATACTGTTTTATCTTAACGTCCATTTCCCACTTAGTAACAAGCCCAAAGCACACAACATTACCACCTTAAAATACAGTTGTATAATATTCTCTTTAGCCAGTTTACCGTTTGTTGTTGTTTGAATTAACCTGCAAGCATTGTCTCGGTGAGCATCATCTCACGTCCACATACACCCATAGATCATGTCTTGTGGTATACATACGCCGTGCATACGTGTGTGCGTGTGCATGTGAGTGTGTGTGGATACATCATGGATATGTAGTTGCCATACTTGGGAGTATACAATAGATCAGGAATTCAAGGTCAATTTGGACTACATGATGAGACAACATTTTAGAACAATGGCGAACAAAAATACCAAAATTCCTAGAAATATAATCACTAAGTCTCAGGATGTGCACATTTGGATTTTATTATCTCTTTTTTTTTTCCTTTATTGAGATAAGTTGGTAGGTAAGTAGATAGATGTTAGATAGATAGATAGATAGGTAAGTAGATAGATGTTAGATAGATAGATAGATAGATAGATAGGTAAGTAGATAGATGTTAGATAGATAGATAGACAGACAGACAGACAGACAGATAGATGGTGGATAGATAAGCAGGCAGGCAGATTGCGGCCCAGTAAATTGCCTTAGGGTGGTTTACAAGAAGGTGGGCACCTTACAGAGCCCCTCTGCCTTCCCGGGCAGGGTTTTGACAGGCCAAGGCTTGTACAGGTAATCACGGCTGTTGTGAATTCAGTGGTGCAGAAATCACATCGTGTCCGGAAGCCAGCACTGCATATCACTACCCCCACTTCTCACTCTCCACCCTGCTTCTTCCACACGTTCCCCGAGCCCCTGGAGAGTATACTTGGAACGCTGTGGCTCTCAGTTTCCAGAAAAGGCTGCACAGCTCCTTAGCAGTTAGACCACAGCTGAACCCCAGTGAACCTTCTAGTTTAGTATGACCGTCTCCTATCGACCCCTGTCTCGGAGCTGTTCTGCTCGTCTGTTATAAGCAGTCTGGAGACAGATCCATTCTTGGTAAGCCACTGAACTGGAACTAATCAGAGTCAAGACACTGTCCAAGTACAAAAGAGTAAACTACAACTATTAAGCAGAAGGAGCACCAAGTCTTCCTAGAGCCCCACAAACCCCTTTCCCCAGAACTGACAGTTAGGGCTCTTCTGCGCCTCATGGGTTGGGATAGCCAGGGATTCTGTGATATTTCTGTGCCCTTCAGTGTGCTTGAATGCACTGCAACTCCACAGTAAATAGACTTCCCCCCCAGGTTTTGCAGACAGCCTGGGGTGGATTCAGACTGGTTGGAGATTTTTAGCTCCTGAGAGACCACACGTGAGGTCAGAGTGCTAGCCTGGACTAGCTCTGAAATTGCTGCCGCTCTGCTAACCTGCACTCATGTCACCTGGAGTTCCCAGGCAGATGACCTGTGGAGGCTGGATGTTTTAAAGCATTGCATTTAACCTGGGCTCCCCTGGCAAGATAGCTTATCTCATTTTGCTTTTTAATCCCTCTTGAGTCTATGTATTTTAACTTCAGGCCATAGTATTAGTTGGTTTTGTGTGTCAACTTGACACAAGCTGAAGTTATCACAGAGAAAGGAGCCTCCCTTGAGGAAATGCATCCGTGATATCCAGCTATAAGGCATTTTCTCAATTAGTGATCAAGGTGGGGAGGGCCCATTGTGAGTGGTGCTGTCCCTGGGCGGGTGGTCTTGGGTTCTATAAGAGAGCAAGCTGAGCAAGCCAGGGGAAGCAAGCCAGTAAGACACATCCCTCCATGGCCTCTGCATCAGCTCCTACTCCCTGTCCTGCGTGAGTACCAGTCCTGACTTCTTTTGGTGATGAACAGCAACATGGAAATGTAAGCTTAATGAACCCTTTCCTCCCCAACTTGCTTCTTGGTCATATTTGTGCAGGAATAGAAACCCTGACTAAGACAGCCATGTAAAGAATTTAATGACAGGAGCAGTGGAGTGGTAATATACATACACTTGATGAAATTTGACAGCTTTCACTTTATATATCGAGTTAAGGGTTTAGGGACTTTTTTGTTAAATCTTTTTAAGTACTTAGGATGTGTATGTGTGTGGGCATATTTGGGGGAGTTTGTGCCTGTCAGAGGACAACTTATATTCTTTTACTATGTCAGTCTCAGGGTAACTCAGGTTACCAGGTAAGTGCTTTTACCTGCGAGACACCTTACTGGCCCTCACATTTTATTTTTAGTCTAATGACATATTTAACTGGTTATAGGTCACTAAACAATGAAGCAAAACCATAGTAAATACCTATATGCTTGTGAGGCATTTGCCAGAGGGGAGTTTTTATCAGAGAGGAAATGTTCAAGGTACCTTCTTGTATTTTAAATTTTAGACTAGGTTCAGTGCTAGAGTTTAATTTTTAATACGATTTTTTGAATATATAAAATACCGATTGGAAGTCAGGAAATTAAATGAGACATATAAAATAGTCCTATCGTAGAACATGTTTTGAAGAGTTAAACATGAATTGTCACTCTGAGCAACTGTAACACTACAATATCACTTCATAAAAGACATGTAATAACTCACTTAGACATTGATGTCTGCACAATGAAAGTTATTCAGTCTGTTTAATAAACAGTGTGTCTGCCAGCTGCTGAGATGGAAAGGTGAACAAATACAGTCTCCGTGTTGGAGCAATTTCATTTTTGTATAGTATTTAGCAAACTGAGAGGTGAGCAGAGTGGGCAGCTGTTGTGGCGTCATTTATGCTAAAGCTCGATTAATATTCTATGAGGCATCTAGGAGACCTTTGTGGCAGTAAGACAAGCTATGCCTTGGTGTTTTCCTGGATGTGCTGGTAGTAAAAGAGTGGTGATGTCACTGAATAGGAGAGAATCCAGGTGGAAGTGTGTTGGGGGTGGAGGGTGGGGGATGAGTTTGTGACGGTAACTGGTGTTCCCTGTACATTTGACTGTTAGATGCTGTATGGAATTCTGAGGTTCTCTCCCTTAAATACAGGAACTTCACTGGGGTAAAAAGGTGGTGGTGGTGGCGGGGCTGGATGTAGATTTGGGGCTCAGTTTATAAGGGGTAGCTCAAATTGGAAGACTAAGTGCCATTCTATAAGAAGCTTCTGTAGGCTGTGAACAGCACCAGTCCAGGGAAAGAGTTCTGGGGAAGCCTGCATTTAAAGATGGGCGAGGAATTCATGACAAAGATGGACTAGGATTCATGGGGAAGGGACACAGGGAAGCCAGGGAGGTACAGGGACTCCAGATTATGGAAGAGTCAAGACTGGCAGCAGAAGAAAGTCATTTACCATCCAGGCTTGGCTTCCGTGATGCTTGCAAACAAAGCTCCTATTACTAATGGGAGGGAAATGTTTCTGTGTTAATATTTACTCAAAGTAGGTCTCAGAGCTTATAAGTGGTGTGTTCTCACTACAGTGTTTTATGTTGTTTAGGCAAAACCAAGCGAAATGCTAGAAGAGACCAAACTGTTAACAGTTGTATCTACTAAATTTAACAAGTTATATACATCATGTTTCTGCACCAATCATGTATTACTGTTTTATTATATTGCCTTCTTTTATTAATAGGCTCTTACTGAGTAGGCCATGCTGGCTTCAGTGTCTCCCTTCTGTCCTCAGTCTCACAAGCTCTGGGATTCCAGGTGTAATTAATTCCACCTGGAATGAACCTGCCACACCTGGCTTGGGTTACCTTTAACATCAGGACAATTGAAAAATAAAGTTATTGTAATAACTTTGTTTTTTAACAAAGCAGAAAGATTTTAGGTTATAATTTACATATGATGGCCAAAATGATTTCATATATTTAAGCTATTGGTCAGTGGAGTGAAATTGTAGGGACCATTATGGCAAATCTGTGTTTGTTGTGGATGTTCAAGAACAAGAAAGATGGGGCTGGAGAGATGGCTCAGTGGTTAAGAGCACCCGACTGCTCTTCCAGAGGTCATGAGTTCAATTCCCAGCAACCACATGGTGGCTCACAACCATCTGTAAAGAGATCTGATGCCCTTTTCTGGTGTATCTGAAGACAGCTACAGTGTACTTATATGTAATAAATGAATAAATCTTTAAAAAAAAAAAAGAACAAGAAAGATGACCGTCATACTGTCAAATGAAGTTACTGTCTACTAGGTTCAATAAAGTTGGCGTCCCATAAAACATGTGTCTTCCCTTAGCCCAGAAGTTCACAACTTGTACTCTGAAACATCTGATAAAGTTTCATCCTCTTAATCTTTCCTCTTTTCTAGATAGAAGCGGATGCTGTGATGTCCTCAGCAAATCCCGACACTTCTGGTAATACAATAGTTAATATTTTCTAGTAGATGGTCAAAAAGCTAAAATTAAGAACAATTTGATTAAAACATGTAGTTGCATTTCATTTTTAAAAAAGTTTTAGATGGAAAAGAAAGTTTAGGAATATACAAAGTAATGGGTTTCATTATAGTATTTTCATACACGTTTGTCCTCACTCATCATGGTCCCCTGCCCCTCCCCCTGCTGCTGGTTCCCTTCCTCACCCCATATCACCCCACCCTGCTTTCTTGTCACATGAGCTCTTTAACTTTCTCTTCTTCCTTCGTCTCTTCCCCACTTAAGATCTCTTCATTCCCTCTCATGTTCCCTTCCAGATTCATAACCGATACATAAATTAATATCTGAGTTCCATATTTGAGAGCATTATTCTGAGTTGGGCATATTTCACTTACCATGTAGTCCTCTTCATTCCCTGCAAATGCCATGACTTCATTTGTCTTCATGGCTGAATAAAATCCCACCAAGTTTTAATGTCTTGACACGTTCATCTTTTGATGGATGTCTGTGCTGGTTCCAACTCTGAAGTATTGTTAACCCTGCAGCAGTGAACGTGGCTGTACAAGGCTCTCTGGGAGGACCCAGGAACAATTAGCTCAGCCACATGGTCGTTCTAGCTTCGGGCTTTCTCATCAGCAACAACCCAGGGTTCCTTTTCCCCACAGCCTTGCTACCATTGTGTTTGTTTATTTCTTCTTTTTCCTTATTGGTGTACATTTGTTATACATTATGTTGGGTTTCAGGGCAATAATTTCTTTCAAGTAAATAATGTACTTTGACCATATTCACTGTCTTTTCATTCCTTTGCTATAGCCCAACTTTTGTACTCCCCTCTCCCCCATTAATCTCCTTTTTCCTCAATGGCTTTTTTTTTTTTTTGCTTTTATGCTGTGTGTGTGTGTGTGTGTCTGTGTGTGTGAAGGGTTTATGTTTTTTGGCAAATAAGAGAAAATTAGTCTTTATATGCCTGACTTATTTCATTTAATGTATGGATCTATAGTTGCACTCGTTTTATTTTTCAGATAACAACATAATTTTATTCTTTTTATGGCAGAATAAAACTATTGTATATATATACCACATTTTCTTTATCCATTCTTAGGCTGATGGACACATAGAGCAGTGGGATACCTTTGTGACTGTAGTGGTTCAAGAAATATTACATGCAGTGTACTTGTCAGGATTCTCTAGAGTAACAGCACTTATAGAATGAATCTCTCTCTCTCTCTCTCTCTCTCTCTCTCTATATATATATATATATATATATATATATATATATATATATGTACACACACACACACACACACACACACACACACACACACACGGTTAATAAAATGACTTGCAGGGTATGGTCCAGCTAATCCAACAATGGCTGGCTATGAATAGAAAGTCTTAAGAATCCAGAAGTTGGGGTTGGGGATTTAGCTCAGTGGTAGAGCGCTTGCCTAGCAACCGCAAGGCCCTGGGTTCGGTCCCCAGCTCCGGGGGGGAAAAAAATCCAGAAGTTGCTCAGTCCATAATACTGGATGTCTCAACAGTCTTCAGTAGCTGTTAGAACCCCAAAGACATAGCCTTTCATGTCAGTAAAAGAGAGGACTTGCTAGCAAGGCAAAAACCTCCTTCCGTGTCCTCATATAAGCTTCCAGCATAAAGTGTGTCTCAGACTAATGGTATGTGTGTTCCCCACTTTAAGATCTGGATTAGAAGTGGATCCTCCCACTTTAAATTAAGCGGAAATCTCTCACAAGTGTGCCCTTCATTTTTTGGATTATAGTTTACTCCAGATGTAGCCAAGTTGATAACCAAGAATAGCCATTGTATGAAGGTATTTCCATGGTATGTTAATTCACAGTCCTTTAGAAATATACCGAAAAGGGGCATATTCTCACTCTCTGTTCTTATTTAGTGTGGCCATTGAAGTATTAGAGGAATAACACAAGAGAAGGAACTGAAGGGGATACAAGAAAGAAACAACCCAAATTATGCCAGTTTGTAGATGATGGACCCCCATAGGAGTGGTTTTCAACCTTTAGGTCACAACACCTTTGACAAGCCTGTATCTCCAAAAGTATTTACATTACAATTCAGAATAGAAGTAGAATTACATTCATGAAGTAGCAACAAAAATAATTTTATGGTTGGGAATCGCCCACCACACATAAGAAATTGTATTAAAGGGTTGAAGCATTAGGAAAGTTGAGAACCACTGCCCTAAAAACTCCATCAGAAAACTCTTACAAAATGACAAGTATTCAGCAAAGTAGCAGGATATAAAATCAAAACACAAGAATCTGGAGCCTTTCTCTATATAAATAATGAACGTTGTCTTAGTCAGGGTTTCTATTTCTGCACAAAACATCGTGATCAAGGAGCAAGCTGGGGTGGGGAGAAGAAGGGTTTATTCAGCTTCCACTTCCACATTGCTGTTCATCACCAAAGGAAGTCAGGACTGGAACTCACACAGGGCAGGAACCTGGAAGCAGGAGTGGATACAGAAGCCATAGAGATGCTGCTTACTGACTTGCTTCCCCTGGCTTGCTCAGCCTGCTTTCTTATAGAACCAAGAACTACCAGCCCAGGATTTGCACAACCCGCAATGGGCTGAACCACCTCCTTGCCTTGATCTCTAATTGAGAAAATGCCTTATAGGTGGATTTCATGGGGGCATTTCCTTAAGGGAAGCTCCTTTCTCTGTGATAACGCCAGCTCGTGTCAAGTTGACCACAAAAACAGCCAGTACAAACATACTCAGAAAGAAATCAGGAAAGCAATCCCATTTATAATAGTTTCAAAACCAAAAATAAAATCAAATCTAACCAGTGAAACAATATAAATTTTAAAACAGAAGAAATTGAAGATGAAGCTGAAAGGTAGAAACATCTCACTTGTGGACTGGCAGAATCAGCATAGTGAAAATGGGTGTACCAGCAAAGACAATCTACAGATTTATTGCAAACCCATCCGACTACCTCCACTGGACTGGAGGTATAGGGCTCAGGAGTTAAGACCACTAGGTGTTCAGGGTGCCAGACATGACAGACATGTGTGCTATTGCAAGAGAAGAATACTGTCTTCAGAAGCAGCCACAATCGATGGATAGGCCCAGTATATAACTACAGTAATGGTCAACTTCAGAACACAGTCACTTCTTAAACACCAGCTGGGAGTGAAGAATCTCAGATAGGATTGTGTGTACTAAGATGTACTAAGATATATTATTGTGTATACTTAAGCAAGCAGTAACAGCTATAATGACTTGACAGAACTCTGTTAACTTGGTTCAGAAACAGAAGCACTAAGGAACAGATTGGGAAAGAAGTTAATCGTTAATAGCACTTAATTGTTTAAAGCTAAAGGATTAATAATTAAGTATTAAAATGGTATTTGGAAGGGGAATAAGAGAATAAAGTATGACTAGGTGGAAAGTATTAATGTATGGGTATGATGGTTTGGAGTGGTATTATTAGAAGGTGTGACCCTGTTGGAGTAGGGGTGGCTTTGTTGGAGTAGGTGTGTCACTGTGGGTGTGGGCTTTAAGACCCTCATCTTAGCTGCCTGGAAGCCAGTAATCTGCTAGCAGCCTTCAGATGAAGATGTAGAACTCTCAGCTCCTGCACCATGCCTGCCTGGATGCTGCATGCTCCCCCCTTGATGATAATGAACTGAACCTCTGAACCTGTAAGCCAGCCCCAATGAAGTGCTATCCTTCTAAGAGTTGCCTTGGTCATGGTTTCTGTTCACAGCAGTGAAACCCTATCTAAGACAATGGGTTACAAGTGGGAGAGGGTTGATATGTGGGATAGAGGCATGATAAATAGTAAAGGAAATATAGAATAGGTACAGCTAAAAGCACCAGGTATTCAGAAAAACTGTATGACGAGCCATCCAAGTTACATTCAGACAAGTTGTAAGCCAGAACCATACAAGTGTGATAGTTTAATTATCAACTCCATATACTCTAGAACCTACTAAGAAGAGATTCTCAGTGAGGGATTGTCGAAGTCAGATTGGCACATGGGCGTGTCTGATGATGATGATGTTGATTGCATCAGTGTGAGTAGGCCTGGCCCACTGTGTGGCACCATTCCTGAGTTCAGGAATCCTGGCCTACTAAGGGGAGGGAGTGGGCTATGCACAGTGTATACAGTGGCATTCATTCTCTCTCTGCTCTAGACTGTGCCTGTGGCTGGCTCCTTCAAGTCCTTGCCTTGCTTCTCCCCATAGTGATATACCACAGCCTGGACTTGTTAGCTGAATAATTCCCCTTAAAGTTCTTTCCATTGGGACATTTTTTTAAATCAAAGCAACAGAAAAGGAAACTCGAATAAGCAAATTAGAAAAGTACCAATAAAACTAAAAGAGAAATAAACTGCAGTAGGAGATGCCGGGACCTCAGTGTCTTCCTACTTGGATGGATGTGCTTTCTGCTCCTCCCTCGGATGGTTTTGTGGTGTCTGCTGCTGTGGGGAGGGCCGTTCATGTCAGTTACTGGGCTTACCTCACCATGGCCTTCCTGCCGTGCAGATTCATGTTCCCTTAGCCTCCACAGCCAGCAACAGATTTCATCATGTCTGGTGTCCCATGTGGAATTCTGTGTAGCTGGGCCCTGGAAGAGGGGCCTGGCTAGTTGGATTTACCTTTGTAACCAGGAGTCTCTTCCTGGCTGCCATATTTACTCATGCCTGCTGGGGCAGCTGTTCAGCGTGCTTCTTGTGTTCTCTGACGCTGGCTGAGGCAATGGTTGAGAGGTGTCCTTCTCAGGCTGATTTCTCCACAGTGTCTCCTCCTGCAGGTTATAGAGACACCTTCTCATTCACGGCACCGGTTCATTTTAGTTGTCAGCTTGACACAACCAAGAATCACCTGGAAAGAGTCTCGGTGACTGTGGGCACGCCTATGAGGTGGTTTTCTTAATCGGGTTGTTGGGTATGGGAAGACCCACTCTGAGTATGAGCATCACCATTATGGGCTGGGCTCTGAGCTGTATGAGGAGGGAAAGCAAGCTGAGCACTGTGCAGTCACGCATTCCCGTCTTTCTGTTCTTGACTGTGGGTGACATGTGAGGAGCTGTCACAAGTCTGCCATGGCAGCAGTGACTTAGAATAGTGAGCTAAAATAAACTTTTCTCCCCTAGATCTTTTGTCATCAGGGTGTTTTATCATAACAACATAAATTAGACTAAGCCACCCACCGCCTTGCCAAGAAGTTCTTTTCCTTTCGATGGAGTAATTTACAAACATGGTGATTTATAATAGGAAAATTTAAACCATTCAAAAAACATGAAGACAAAAGTGTCACTTAGAATTTAACATCCATAGGATAATTCCATTTTAATTTTGCATGTGTGTAGGGGTTTGAACCATTTGCTTGTCTTGTTACTGTGATAAAATATCTCACAAAAGCAACTTAAGGAGGGAAGGGTTTTGTTTCAGTTTCTGTTTCCTGGGTACAGTCTTTTATAGCAGAAAGTCACAGTGGAAGGAGTTTGAGGTGGCTGGTGACATCACCTCCATAGCCAGGAAGGAGAGGCCGATGGAGACAGCTTAGCTTCCTCTCTCAGCCCCAGCCCCAGCCAGTGGAATGATACCACTCACATTTAGCTAATCTAGATGCTCCCTCACACACACACAGGTTGAGATAAAACCAGTGGACTGGGGAAGGATACAGTATGGGGGACAGACGGCATGGCCAATGAGAAGACACTAACAATAAGTGAATTTGGATGAAGGGTATAAAGCTAGTTTCTTACTATTCTTACTTTGTAGATTTTATAAGTTTTAAATTTTTTCCCAGAGAAAGGCATGGTTTTGAACTACCAAACCAGTATAATCTGGATCCTATCTCCTCAAACAAAAGGGTGCTCATCCACTTGCTAGCTGTCTCTCTGTCTGCCTCCCTGACTCCTTTTCTCTCCTCCATCAGGTCATTTTGCTAAGCACAGAAACACATTCTTCTAAATCCCTTTGAATGAACAATCCAGGTTAACTGTCACAGACCGGGTCCTACTATGTAGCTTACAGTGACCTCTAATTTTGGTTTCCCGTCTCAGCTTCCTGCATGCTGTGAACACAGGCGTGCCCCACCATGGCTCTGATGCCGTTTTCTGACCTAAGAGGAGGATGAAGGGTAAAGCTGAAACAGGAGGAAAGGGAAGGATTGACTGAGGCTGGGGAAGTCAGGAGTTCACTTTTTAGGATGCTAAATTTCAGAAGTCTTAATCCACGTCAGATTGAGTGTTTGCGCGTGGAACTCAGGAGAGCTCTGTGGTGAAGAAGTAAAATTGGGACTATAAGCAGGTAGGTAATTTTTAAAATCATGTGTGGGATGAAACTGTGGGCAGAGATAGGCGGACTGAGAACTTAATGTTGGAATCAGGATGAGGATGGGGAAAGGGTGATGGGGATTTAGAAGTGACGGGTGGAAAACCATGAATGTTGGTTGAAAAGCCAGAGGAAGTGGCATTTTATGAAGAGCATGGCCAGCCATTCTTCAGTGTAACTGCCAGGTCAGGTTACAGGAGTGAGGAGCAGCCACTGCAGGTGGCCATCTGGAAGTATGTGTGACCCTAGCAAGCAGAATTACAGTGTGTGCCGATGTCACCAGCCAGGCTAGAGCAGGTTGGAGATAACAGGGCGTGATGAAGTTTGACCCTGGGAGTAGTTGGTAAGTCTGCCATGACCCTGGGTCAGGAGATATTTCCTTCATCACTTGTTAAAATGTGGAAGAATGTGTTTCTGTGCTTAGTAAAATGACCTGATGGAGGAGAGAAAAGGAGTTGGGGAGGCAGAGAGAGCGCCAGCTAGCAAGTGGATGAGCACCCTTTTGTTTGAGGAGATAGGATCCAGATTACACTGGTTTGGTAGTTCAAAACCATGCCTATCTCTGGGAAATAATTTAAAGCTTATAAAAGCTACAAAGTAAGAATAGTAAGAAACTAGCTTTATACCTTTATCCAAATTCACTTATTGTTAGTGTCTTCTCATTGGCCATGCCGTCTGTCCCCCATACTGTATCCTTCCCCAGTCCACTGGTTTAATTTACCATCTGTATTCTATTTGTAACAATTGATGGAACAATGTCCTTAATAACTTCTTTTCTTTTTTTACTGCAAGAATTAGTTTTTGGTGTTATATTTCTATAATCTGGAATGTTTCTGTAACATTTTGGTAGTGTTGATAACGTTGGTGAATATAGAGTTCTCCTCTCTGTTTTATTTTTTAAAGAATTGTCCACTGCACATAAAAAGGCACACTGGTCAGTAGTGACGCACACCTTTTATCCCAGCACTTGGGAAGCCAAGGCAAGTTTGAAGCTTGCCTGGTCCATAGAGTGAGTTCTAGGACAGCCAGGGCTACACAGAGAAACTCTGTCTCACTTAAGAAGGTGGAAAAATATGTACTACCAGTATAGATCAAAAGATAACTATAAATCAATCAAGATAAAGTAAAGCTGACCTGAGAAGAAAGAATATTTCAGGATAAGTGTGATGGTTCGTATATGCTTGGCCTAGGGTGTGACACCATTAGGAGGTGTGGCCTTATTGGAGTAGGTGTGTCACTGTGGGCTTGGGCTTTAATACCCTTATCCTAGCTGCCTAGAAGTTAGTCTTCTCCTAGCAGCCTTCAGATGGAGATGTAGAACTCTCAGTTCCTCCTACACTAGGCCTGCCTGCATGCTGCCATGCTTCTGCCTTGATGATAATGGACTGAACCTCTGAACCTGTAAACCAGCCCCAATGAAATGTTGTCCTTTAAGAGTTGCCTTGGTCATGGTGTCTGTTCACAGCAGTAAAACCCTAACTAAGACAATAAGCATAATCATTTTAGAGTTACTAGAGTCAGTTCATAAGAATACCAGGCAGTTTTAAACACTCAAACTCCTATTCAAAATTCTGAACACAAGAAAGGAAAGATGTGAAATGGAGGAGAAAAACAGTAAAACTGCAGTGCTGGTTGTCATCTCTACCTTCCTGTGTGTAAACCTCAGTCAGTGAAGCTATAGAGGACCCCCCCACCCCCCACTGTACCATTAACCAGCAGCCCGACCCAGTTGTCCTGTGTGGCGTTCTCCCTCAGGAACTGCTGGGCAAGTTCTTCACAAGTCTTCATAGTACCTTTCATATGACAGACCACAGTATATTTTCTCTTTGTGGTCAAATTGTATTCAAGCCAATAGCAGGGGATGTCCAGGGAAAGTCCCAGTGATTTGGAAACTATGTAGCACATTTCTCAATAACTCAGAGGTCAAGTAAAATCAAATGGAAATATTTACATTTAAATGGTAAAATTTCACATCTCTATGAGATGCATTGAAAATAGTCCTTAGGAAGTAGTACTAAGTTTCAGGAATCCATCAACGTAAACCATTATATAAACAAACTCAAGGAGAAAACTACATGTTTATCTCACTAGATACTGAAAAAGCCTTTGACAAAATACAACATCCCTTCATGTTAAAGATCAGGAATTCAAGGCCCATACTTAAACGAAGTAAAAGCAATAGACAGCAAACCAGTAGCCAACATCAAACTAAATGGAGAGAAACTAGAAGCAAGTCCATTAAAATCAGAGACTAGACAAGACTCTCTCCCTACCTATTTAGTATATTACTTGAAGACTTAGCCAGGACAATTAGACAACAAAAGGAGGTCAAAGGGATAGAAATTGGAAAGGAAAAAGTCAAAATATCACTATTTGCAGATGATATGATAGTATACATAAGCAACCCCAAAAATTCCACCAGAGAACTCCCACAGATGATAAACAACTTCGTCAAAGTGACTGTATATAAAATTACCTCAAACAAATCAGTAACCTTCCTCTATACAAAGGATAAACAGGCTGAGAAAGAAATTAGGGAAATGAAACCCTTCACAATAATCACAAATAATATAAAATATCTTGGTGTAACTCTAACCAAGGAAGTGAAAGATCTGTATGACAAGAACTTCAAGACTCTGAAGAAAGAAATCAAAGATCTCAGAAGATGGAAAGATCTCCCATGCTCATGGATTGGCAGGATTAACATAGTAAAAATGACCATCTTCCCAAAAGCATTCTACAGCTTCAATTCCCATCAAAATTCCAACTCAATTGTTCACAGAGATATAAAGAACAATTTTTTTCTGTTTTAGTTAGTGAATCTATAAAACCGAGAAGCTTGCTCACATGGTTGGGGGATAGAAAGGATTACCAATGACAATTACTGAATGACACAGGTGACACGATGGTTATTTGAAGGATAATTAGGATATACAACTTTATGCCAACAATTTACCACTAGATTAAATCACTAGAGTTTTGAAAGACAGAGGCTACTAGAAACCTAAGAAGAATGAGATAATGGGCATAGTTCCGTTTCTATGAAAGAAATTGAATTTTTAGTGAAAACCCTGAAAAGGAAGCTCTAGGCCAGATGTTTTTAGTGATGAGGTCTACCAGATAACAAAGGAAGAATAATAAGAAGTACTTGGATTTACAGTCTCTGCTGTCTTTCTTCTAAACATAGTCATGTTTCTCTGAGCCTTTGGTGTCTTTTTCTCTCTACTTTTATATGTTGCAAAATTTTACCCTTACAAATTTTGAAAATGTGAAGAAAAACAAGTAGACACACCTGCACACACCTGTAGCATCTCATGAGTGATAGTTTTATCCAGTCGCTTAGATTTGCTTGTGATTGCAAGCCTTATTCTTGCAAACCTTGTATAAGTCCCATGTATCAGTCCCATGGACACCGTTTGACCTACTGAAACTCACTGCCAGCCTTGGGCTCTTTCCTCCGTCGCCTTTGACTGACCAAGCCTGAACTGTTCTTTACTATTTCTTTGTGATGTTGGACCCCGAGTCAAGTACTTACCAGTGAGCTGTATCCCCAGCTTTCCAATAGCATCTTTGTATTGCAGGGAACATAATGCTATGATATTTTTAAATTGCTACATATATTTTAATATGCTGTATGATGTGGTAAGACATCTTTCTCTTTTAAGATTTATGTGTGTGAATGTCTTGCCTGCACATAGGAAGGAACATCATATGAATGCCTGGGACTTGTGGAGTCAGAAGAGGGGTTTGGATCCCCTGAAGCTGGTGTTACAGGTGGTTGCCGTTGTGTTTTATAAAAGGAAGAGAGAGCCAGGATATGTTTTATGGAGTGAGGTGTGGTGTGGTGGGAGGGGGTGCCTGCAGGCCCATGCTCAAGCATCTCTTCCCCCTGAAGTACCAGGCAGACAACAGGTATAGTACAAAATACAGTTTATTTAGGGGACATGGGAAGGGGAGTTGAGAATGGAGGAGAGGGAGGGAGGGAGGGAGGGAGAGAGGAAGGGAGAGAGAGAGAGAGAGGAGAGAAAGGAAAGAAAGAGAAGGGAGAGAAGAGAGAGGGAGGGAGAGAAGAGAATGAGAGAAGAGAGGTGGGAGGGAGCAAATAACCCCTTTTATAGTAGGCCAGGCCTACCTGGATGTTGCCAGGTAACTGCTGGGCGGAGCCTAGAAGGAATGCTTGCTGTGGTGCACCACCATTTAGGTGCTGGGAGCTAAACCCAGGTCCTGTGCCAGAACAACTTACTCTTCCACAGGGCACCTCTTGAGTGCTATCGTAAAATATCTTCATGGCACTTAGATGGGAAACACATTTCATTACTCCTATTTTTTAAAATTTTATGCATATGTGTCTGCTTTTCCCACAAAGGACAGAAGAGGGCATAGAGTTCTCTGGAACTGGAGTTACAGACTTTCATGAGTGGCCCAGTGTGGGTGATGGGAACCAAAGTGCTTTTAACAACTGAACTAACTGTCCAGCCCATTTTACTTTTTTAATACACAAACTTAGAGACCCTGTATGAAGTATGGCTTTTAGAACAATAATTTCAGAAGAATAGGTGTTTTGCATAATTTCTACCTTAATATAGTATCCCTAAGCCTTTAATTTCCTGTTGAAAATTTTCACACTTTCAAAATATTCAAAATACTGTTTCTTTGATGTTTAATTAATTGTAATGTCTTGGTGAAACCTTTCCTGCCTCCTTCCCCTTAGGGTTCCTGTGTGCAAGGAATGTCTTGTACTTGAGGCCTTGCTGCTTCTTTAGTGCTGAGTGGGTTTCTCTATTCCAAGAGTCCCCTGATATCAGTGGACTATTCCACCAGGACGAGGCTCCTCCTTCACTCATTACTTTATATGGTATTTCTGTCCTATGACCCTTCTGCTCTGCTAAGTATGACTGTGGCCGAAAACACCTCAATAGTCATTACTTGCATCGGTCTCTTTCTTATGTATGCTTTCTGGTTTCGAATTAAGGATCTGACCTCAAGAAGAACTTTCAGCTGTTGTTGGTCGGTATTTTCCCCTCTTGTTTGAGCTTGAGTCTCATGCAGCTCAAGCTGGTCTGAAGCTCTAAGAAGCTGAGGATGTTTCCACTCCCCCAGTCTTGGGACTTCAGGCATGGGCTCTCATACTTGGCTTAGGCAGAGCTGAGATTTGAACTCAGGGCCTCTCGCATGCTTGTAAGCACTTTACCAGCTGAGCTATTTCTTTAGCCACTCCACACACACTGAAGAATTTCTTTAACTGAAGGAATTAACTGAGAGATTACCTTGACTTTCTTTAGTTCTCTGAGGTATTCAGAGAGGTTTAGGTTGTAAAAGAAAGATTTCCTAACTCTTTGCCTGTGGAGTGAGTTCTTTGACACAGATGTTGATGTCCAGGGTAACTTTTCCTACACTCAGTATGTTCTTAGGCCTCCTCCTAGTAAACACCATGAAAAAGCATTTCCAGATGAGTTAAATTCATAGGGTTTCACCCTGGTGTCAAAAGTGGCGTGGTGTGTGTATTGAGGGATAAACTCTGGCAGAAGGCTTCTTGTCTTTATCCAGAGACATTTCCTGTGTGCATGAGCGATCTGCAGGAAAGTCAGGGCTGCTCTCCAGTATGCTGTCTTTTCGTTTGCTTAGTTCTGATGTCCAAGAAAGGTTTGACTTGTGACCGAAGATAGCTTCCGAACATGAACTCCCATTCTTGATGGCTTTCTCGTGGTTGAATGGTGCCTTCCCTCAGAGTGCTTGTTGTCTTCAATAGTCACGGAGCTTCCCTTCAACAGTGTTAATGTGCAGACACAAGTATTCCACACTAGTGCATTGGCGTGGCTTCCCCTATGCCTGAGTTCCATGCATGGTGAAGACTACCCTATTCTGGGTCCTGTCCTCAGAGTCATTATGGCCAAAGGGTTGCCTCACCTGGAGTTTTTCAGAACTGAAAAGAGACTCAGGGCTAACTTTGATAATATGCTTGGGGACCTACTCCAGGAGTTACTTCCTTGCATTTAATATCAAAGAATGATTCTCACAGCTCTCTCTCAACTGGATCCTTAGGATGTTTCTTTCCATAATTTAGTCTTAAAGTCTCTCAAGAGGTCACTAAGCAAATTGGACGTCTGAGAAGTTCAGGTGGCTATCAGAGGAAGAATTAGTTTGCAAGGTTGAGATCAAATGTAGTTGATTAGTGTCTTATTCCAAAATTACCCGTGCAGACCTGCTGTCGCCTCTAAATTTCTAGCATCTTCCTTCTCCCAGTTTGAGATCAATATCGAATTATCTTTCTTAGAGCATCTCTTTCTTCAGGATTAAAGGAATAGATTTATACAACTAGGGCACCAACTCTCTCCTTTCGGCTTCAGCTTGTGTTTACTTGACTGGTGAAACTCGAGGCTACAAACATCCAAGAGAAGCAGTTAAGTAGCTATTCCACAAGAAATTACCATTGAATTCCGCTGCTAACACGAATTTCTGCTAATAGAACTGCCAATCCTAAACCAATTTCACACCATCGGCTCCTTTTCTTCCCAGCAGATCATAAGGGTCGCATTTACCACATGACATTTTTCTTGAGAGAAATGGATTATATACAGATTAAATATCTTCAAATATGTTGTCTCTCTCCAGAATGTGTTTTCACATTTATTTTTTTACACGTGTGAGCGTTTTGCCTGCATGTTTGTATGTGCCTGTGGGTGGTAGTGAGCCACTATGTGGGTAATGAGAACTGACCCTAGGTCCTCTGCTGGGACAGCAAGGGCTGTTAACCACGGAACCATCTCCAGTCTCTCTCCACACTGTTTTGACACTGAAGGAGTTAAGTGTAGCTTCCTGGAATGTTCCAATTTTGATAATCCATTTTCCAAAGCTCATCTGGGTAGCTGTGTTTGGGAATTCTCTTTCTGCTGCTCATAGTTTGCTGTTGTTATTGTTGTTATTGTTATTGTTTAGGTTTTGCTTGTTGTTTTTTTTAAAGATAGACTCTCATGCTAGACCAGGCTAGTACTTCAAACTTTCTACATAGTCAAGGATGACCCTGAACTCATGATCTTTCTGCCTGTACCTCCCAAGTATTGGCATATGCCAATCACCCATATCACCATACCTGACTTCACAGCTCTTTTCCAAGACAAGGTCACGGCAGCTGTGTATGCAGAGTTCTTTGGCTGTAGAGCTTCCTGGATGCATTCTAGACTCATGCCCTGGGTTTACCTTAACTCAGTTGCAACTAAGGAAGGGCAAAGTTCTAAAGATTTGCTTCACTTCTAGTTTGGGACAGTACCTGGATGCCCAGGTCCTATTTCCAAGGGCTTGTTAGTCCTCTTAGAAGATGGATCATGTCTGTTTGAAGTTCCTCGTGAAAATTAAGAAAAATTCAAAGTTGAATGAAAGCCAATAGAAGTAGGCATAGGCTAGCTGGGAGAAAAGTTCATATTGGGGGAATTTGGAACTGGGGGATTCTCAAGTGAGTAGCAGAAGAGTAGTACTGACATTTTTACATTTGACACTCAATAAGCAAGTGGCTATAAGAAACAACTGTCTAGGGTAGCCAAGACAAAGGACATTGAGAAAACAAAGTCAAGCCGTGTAGTTAAGTGACACATCGCCAGTGAGATTGATGCCAGTGAGGCTTCCTCACTCAGAGGACTTTGTTCACAGCTTCCCTAAGTACATTGGTGAAAGAAAATGGCAACTAGAAGAGACCTAGAAACACCCACCTTTCCCCTTATTTTAAGATGGGAAGACTGATACAGAAGGTAAGAGGACATAGCCAGGCATTTGTACAACTCTTTCTAAGAGACGTTGCATGTGCAACATCATTTATTACCTTATAGACAACAATTCTTTATTACCTTATAGACAGTATTTACAGATATCCTTTCTTGAACAGTTCTATGCAGATCTGCACTGAACACTATGTTATAGATATATAATCAACTCTAATCTTATCAAAGCTCCCCCTTTGAGAAGTGAAAAATATGAAGCTTCAAGAAGTTAAGTCATTTACCCAGAATGCCACAGCTGGCTAGTATGGAGCAGACAGAGGCCATCTGCTCTGTGACCTCGCTGTCATGGCCATTGATTTTCAGTAGTGCCATGGATTGTGTTTGTGATTACAACAGAACGGAGGCTGGTATTCACTGCCCTAAGGAACACTGTGAGCTGAAATCAGGAATGGTGTCAGTTTACAAATGGAAAATGAACAGGTTCTATATCAGAACAAATAGAGAAAATAGCATCCAAAACAAGTAGAGAAAAAAGAATGGTCAGTAAAAACCTTGTAGACAGGCCAGTCCCAGGCCTGGGACAATTCTTCCATGCTGTCTTATAGGGGAGAGGTTGCTGAATGGATATCCAAGACCATTGAGTACACACAGTAGCGAGTTTCATGGCTGTTCCTTTAAGTTTCTTCAGTGTAGGTCCATGTGTAACACCAGGGCATGTGAGCATAACTATGAAAGTCAAAGACCATATGCCCTGAATATAGGGCTCGGGGATGATCTGTCACCATTGCAGGATAAACTGTTTAAATTGCATAAATAGCAGCGTATACATTTTATGGTGCTTTTGCTCATCGTATGCTAAGTAAACGCTACGGATATGAACCGAGTGAGCACGTTCCTCTGTGTCCACCCTCACAGGGTTATCTCCATTTTCATCCCAATTCTTTTTGTAGACTGTGGTCTCCGGGGAGGGTATGGAGGCGTGGGAAGGACAAAGAATTTTGCTTTTGTTTGATAACTAGATTGAGACCTTTTTATTTTCTTATATCACAACCTCTTTAAAAATAACCTTTATCATTATTTTTTTAACTTTCATACTTAGCCAAGAAAAGGCTTTCCTGGAAGTTAATTTTAACCTTCAGATTTGAATGATGGGGAAATCAAAGGGATTGATTCATCGTCATGGTAATTATGGGCTGTTTGACTCAGTCATGCTATCCAATGTAAGTTCAATTGAAAAATAATTTGTGGATGATTAGGTTAATGGTCAGTTGGCTTGTGCGCCTTGTCTATTACTGTCTTGCCTGATTTGCTAGCTGCGTAAATGCAACATTTTTCTAAAGTTAAATTTCCATATGCTAGTTTTGTAGGTCCTGTCCTTGTATGGATCTTGAGCCCTCGGGCACCTATTTGAGATCAAAGATCAAGGTGTAACTGGAGGGAAGTCTTTCGAATTTCACTTAGCTTTTTAGTTTTTTCTATCAGGAGGAAGTTGCATAGAAACTAAAGCTGCTATATCTTGAAATCGTCATCTGAAGAGCAGAAGTGTCACCCACATATATACATCCATAAGTTTATTTCATTCTCCATTAAGAGAATGGTTTATATACTCCATTGTAGGGACAGGAAGGGATTAGGAGACAGAGTGACCCAAGGGAACTTTGGTTCACAAATACATTTCACTAGGGAAGTTACAGTAAGAATGTATTACCACTTCTCTTGTGGCTGGATGTTGTGTTAATACTATAGGTAAGAACTCTTGAGAGGACAGGAAGCTTCTTTCTGGGAAGCAGATATTGAAGGTCGGTAAGATTTGGGTAAGGGGTGGAGCCGAAAGGAGAATGCGATAAATGAATGTAGAGAGTTACCAAGGGCTCGCCTCCAGCCCTGTGGATCCCTTCACTGTGCTGTAATTCGGCGTGGATTCAGACTTGTCCTCCAAACACTCCACTCCCAAAAAATCCCAAGGTATCATCATGGCTTTGCTGAGGTGTTCATCACCGCCGCTCCAAGGCTGGCTGTGGAGACAGCAGTTAAGCTATCTGCCCTACAAGGCCTTCTCCTGCACACTCTCTGAGACTCTACCCCCATGGCATCTCCTCTCAGATCTGTTTCTCTCCTTGTAGCAATGCTGTCCCATAGATGCTATCTCCTCATAGATCTGGGTAGCCCGACCTTCCATGCCTCACGCTATTCAGTCTCCTCAAACCAGAATTCCTTGGAGTCCTGCTGCCTCCTGCACCACAAGGGTATGATATGTGACTGGAAATAGCCCCTGTTCAGCCTCATTCACTCATCTCGCAGAGCTGAGAGCAGGAGAGACGGTTAAGGGCCAGTGTGCTGAGAAGGTCGTGACTTTAACGCTGACTAAGGCGGGGCCTTTGATGCATTATGATCAGGAGATGTGCGCAATGAAAAGGTAACGACTCTGTCTCTCTTCACAGGAATAAGATGTCCGCTCTGCTGTAACCTGTTTTTGCCTCGTTTCTCTCCCAGTGATAGAGAAAAGCTTGGTTTCTTCTCGTCGTATAGATTCCGTCCTCGTTATTCCTCTTGTCTGCAGGCAGGTGGGAGGACATGTCACTTCCCTGCATGTCCTTGTGCACGGTGTCCTGACAGCTCTTCATGCTGGTGTCACTTTTGCTCTCTGGCCTCACACTCCTTTTATACAAACACATTATACCCCCAGTCATGGCTTGCAAAACTCAGAGTCTGAATTTCATTCCTCAAACTAGAAAAGGCTTACATTATCCCCTCTTTTTCAAAAGGCCACTTCATCCTTTTAAGGCCTTGGTTTTCGGCATTTCAGTCCTTGGGAAAATTAACGTATGGCACAGTGAGCATGAACCTTACTTTCTTTGCCAAACCTAGGACCAGCCTTAGAGTCAAGTAACCTGGCATTTTTATTGTTTTCTCCTTCACTCTCCCTGGGTTTATTGCAGTTTCTAATTTGAGCTCTCTATGATAGCCAGACACCAGACGGCTTCATTTTCAAGAGGATTTCTCTGCGTGCACTGACCCTGAAGCTTAGAACCGTGAACCACAAAAAGATATACATAATGGAACTTTCAAAGAAAATAATTTTGATAGTTTTATTCGATCTTTTGAATACATTCACCCCTGTGGTGAAAGCTGATTACCCTCCTAGGAAACAGCTTTTCACAGAGGAGGGGAAAAATCACCTTTGTAGTCCCTTTCTATATGGCGTATCTGTGTCACACATATTAAGTAGTTTGGGAAGTAAAAATAATACATATCGTCACAATAAAACACGAAGAGCATTGTTCTGGGGACAGATAACCAAACGGAAAGACACATTTCCCAGTTGTGTAGGAAATGCCCAGACTTACAGTATCAGGAAGGAATTGTAAGAAGCATCGGAGATTATGACGGTCTGGATCCTAAATGTTCTTCAAAGACTGTGCATTGACAGCTGGGTCACCAGCCTGTGACACTTCTGGGTGGTGGCGGAGGCGGTGGCAGCGGTGGCATTTTAGGAGGTAGGGCCCAGTCCGAGGAAGTGAGCCGGGCCCTTGAAAGGGATACCGGGGCACTTGTCCCTCCTTTGTATGTATCTGACGCCAGCAAAGGGACAGTCTCTCCCACGGTGGACTCCAGCCATGGTGATAGCGATCATTGACTGGGCTCTCTGAAACCAGAGGCAAAAGCCAGCCTGCTTCCTTTGGATTATTTGTCTTTTATTTGTCACCATGGCAGGAAGCTGACAGTTGCTAAGCTGTGAGCCTCAGGCTGGCATCCTGTGAGGCCACTCCCAGCGACACTGCCAAACAGGGAGAGTGTAGGTACTGGCTTGTTATTTTATAAGTCTGCAAAACCCCAGTAAAGAGCAGGTACACCGACAGATTGTCCACACCTCTGTAGACCTGTTAGTGGACACAACTAAACATTCAGACCCTGTAGTTCATGCTGCCACCAAGGTTGTGACCCTGACTTGTAACTCCAGTGGTTTGTATGCAGGTGACTGTTTAAGTGGAGCAGAGTACACAGAGTACTCAATACTGTGTTTGCATTTAGAATTTTCCAGAACACACTCTTCAGCTCCCGGGTGGGGGCACATGCATGGGGTATGAGATCTGACATAAATGGAATTGAGAGTCTGTGAAGCGGTAATATTCGGTTTGACTATTGTGACAGCAGGTGGAGCTAGAAGTAAGAATTCTATTTCTAGGCCATTTAAAAGGCAGCAAAGTCTCCAGACCTTACATCAGTGTATTTGTCGCAAAGCTTTAGAAGAGTAAATTATTAAGTATTAGCTTTGGAGAGCGATTGGGGTATTGCAGAAGGAAAGCTGGGCTAAATGGAAATGTGTTCTCCAGAACAGAGGCTTGCATGTGGATGTGTGTGGCCCTGGTAGACACCCTGAGGGCATGCTGTGAACCATGTGTTTGCATGGTTTAATGTGTACCCAGTGCCTCTGACCCCAACTGAGCTTAAAATACGAGGTATATGACTCTGCTAGGAAAATAGTAGGAAAGGACATGATTATTCATGTTAGACTTATTTGTGTTATTAGATTTTTTTCATTTTAAGTGGTAACAAACATGCAATTTAAATATTTTTTTCCTATTAAAAACTAAAGAACATTTGCTTTTTATACTATGCAATTGTGGAATGATGATCTGCATCCTTTATAGCTCTGAATATGGATGTGTCATCTGAATGTGTAATTAAAAAGACAACAGACTCATATGCTCCCCTTTCTTATGAGTCCCCCTTTCGTATGCTACGCTCTGCCTCCCATCTCTGAGTGAGCCGCAGTGATCAGAGCAGAGCTTAGGCGCTGCCGTCTTTCTCACTGAATGCTGCTTCCCCCTAAAGCAATGGTGTCTTTTCCTGGCCCTGTAAACCAACAGTGATTTGCTGTTTGCCTTTACTTTTTGGAGTTAAAGATGATTCAAAACACACATTTTTTAAAAAAAAAGTTTCATTATTTATTTATGTTTATATCCTGACCACAGTTTCCCCTCTTTCCTCTCCCCCAGGTTCCCCTCTGTCATCCTTCCTCCTCCATTTCCCTTCAGGAGGAGGCAGGCCTCCATGGATGCCAACCAGCCATGGCCTATGAAGGTGCAGTAAGACTAGGCACCTCTTCGCCTGTTAAGGCTGGATGGGGCAGTGGAAGGGAAGGGTCCCAAAGGCAGGCAACAAAGTCAGAGACAGCCCCTGCTCCCACTGTTAGGAGTTCATAAGAGACCGAACTGCACAACTCTAGCTTCTGTGCAGAGGGCTTGGTCAGTCCCGTGTAGGCTCCCTGGTAGGTGGTTCAGTCTCTGAGACCCTGTGAGCCCAAGTTAGTTGATTTTGTTTTTTTGTTTTTTATGGTATCCTTGACCCCTCTGGCTCCTACAATCCTTCCTCCTCCTCTTCTGCAGGATTCCTCAAGCTCCACCTAATGTTTGATTGTGGGTCTCTGCATTTGTTCTCCTCAGTTGCTGGGGGAAGCTTCTCTGATGATAACTGGGCTAGATGCCAGTCTATGAGAATAGAAGAATAGCATTAGGAGTCTCGTTCTTCTTGTTGTCTTATTGTTCTCCCTTTCATTCTTGTGCTTCTCCTTCACCTCCTCTTCCTCCTCCTCACCGTCCCCTCCTCCCTCTTCTCTTCCTCCTCCTCTACCTCCTCCTCTTCTTCCTCCTCTACCTCCTCCTCTTCTTCCTCCTCTTCCTCCTCCTCTTCTTCTTCTTCTTCTTCATTGTCCTCGTCCTCCTCCTCCCTCCCCCCCTTTTTTTGGCCAGGCATGTTTGATTCTACCTTAGATCTCTGAGCTATGTGTGAGTCCTGGCCCTCTAGGCAATGTCAGGGATGGCCTCCCTCTCATGTCATAGGACTTAAGCTGGACCAGTCATTGGTTGGCCACCCCCACAATTTCTGTGCCACCTTTACCCCAGTACATCTTGTAGGCAGGGCAAATTGTAGGTCAAGGGTTTTGTGACTGGGTTGGTGTTCTGATTTCTCCACTGGAAGTCTTTCCTGGTTCCAGGAGATGGCTGGTTCGGGACCCATATTCCCCATTGCTAGCTAGAGTCACCCTCATAGATTCCCAGGAGTTTTCATTCCCCGAGGTTTCTAGCTTACCTAGTAGATGTTACCCTGGTTCCAGTTGTCTCTCCAAGGGCTCTCTCCCTCATCCTCCCCTAACCAGATTCCTCTGTTTCCATTCCCACTTTCCCATTCAGACTCGACCCCCATCTACCCACAATGTCTATTCTATTTCCCCTCACAGTGAGATTCAAGCCCCCTCCTTGAGCCCTCCTTGTTACTTTACTTCTCTGGGTCTGTGGATTGGAGCATGATTATTTTTACTGCTAATATCCACTCATCAGTGAGTGCATACATGTTGTTCTTTTTAGGTCTGAGTGACCTCACCCAGGATGATTTTTTTTTCTATTTCCATTCATTTGCCTGAAAATTTCCTGATGTCATTGTTTTTAACAGCTGACTAATACTCCATTATATAAATGTACCACATTTTCTTTATCTATTCTTTGGTTGAGGGACCTCTAGGTTGTTTCCAGCTGCTGGCTATTATGAATAAAGCTGCTGTGAGCATGGTTGAACAAGCATCCGTGTGGTATCGTGAAGCATCTTTTGGGTACATGCCCAGGAGTGGTATAGCTGGGCCTTGAGTTAGATCAGTTCCTACTTTTCTGAGAAACCACCACATTGATTTCCAAAGTGGCTGTATAAGTTTGCACTCCTACCAGCAATGGAGACGCGTTCCTTTTGCTCACATCCTCGGCAGCATGAGTGACCTTCCACAACACACATCTTAATGTTGTTCTTTTTGTTTTGTTTTGTTTTTGCTGAAGATTAGAAATTATCTCTCCATGTTCATTCTTAGCATTCATTACATGTTACCCAGCAAGCATGTAATGAATGCCTGTTCTACACAGGCCTGTGCTGAACACTGGGGACGAACTTTTGAACAGCACACACTCCTTTTCCCTAGCATCTCTTAGCTAGACAAGTCTTCAGGCCACTGCCATGGAGCCTAATCCATTCCTTGACTGTGTCGTGACCTCTAGGATGCTGGTCACAGCAAAGGGACTCAACTGAGACATCAGGGAACCTTTAAAGGTCAGTTGCATCTGGAAAGAGATGTGTAATAAAATTCACTAGGAGAATAAAGCGAGAGTTGTTTTTAGGCAGTGTGTTTACAAGTGCCAGGGCATGGGTGCTGATAGATCTCACAGAATGCACATCACCCGGGAATAAATGACTCAGGAATATCAGCAACTCTAGATGGGATTTAATTTATTAGCTTTTGGAGTTCATGAAACTAAAGTTATGGATATGATCTTTGGGAACATGCATGGTTAGACTTCAATTTCAACCTCAGCTAGCCTTTTAAAATATGTTCTCTGGTCACAGGGTGATTAGATGCGAATAGAGGTGGCATCAATCTCTGTCCTTGGCAACTGCAGGGGAAAAAGTACTGCATATGCTAATTTAGTGCAGTGCAGTCTGCCCTCTGCATCCGAGGGTGCTGCACTGCTGCCAACCAGGATGGGAAGTATTTGAAGAAGTCACCTCGGAGCTGAACACGTGTGCAGTTTGTCTTCATCATTGTTGCCTAAACAATGCAGCCCAATTACATACGTAGCGATTGTGGTACATTACAATGGTAGCCATTACAAGTGATCTGGAGGTGATTTGAAGTTTATAGGACAGCTATGTAGGGTTACATGCACATACTCCATCATTTCATATAAGGGATTTTGGCATCCTCCATTCTTGTTATCTGTTTGGGGGTCCTGGAACCCCCATCTTTCATGGACACCAACAGACATGGATGACTGTATGTACTGACTATCTGCTGGACATAATTGCTGGGAGATAATACCTTCTGCCTAGGAGACTAAGGCCTGATGCCTTCTGGTCCTTTTTCCTCTTAGCAGTCTCCAAAGTGTAATACAGTTAACCGTCTAAACCACAGCACTTTCTCTGTCCCCTGGTCCTACCCTTCCCCAAGGCATCTTCATCCCTTTGCCACCTCAGACCACTGAACACTCAATCCAGAACCTCCGTGTTATGTTTGATACCTCACCTGCCCCATCTACCTCCTCATCAAGTTGTCATTCTGTTCTAGAGCACGGCCTTCCACCTCTGTCCCTTCCACTGCTGGTGACCATGGAGTCTTCTCATCCTATAGTTTTAGTATTCTCATGGTTTAGTTCTTAGCTTAAGTATCTCTTTCTCGAAGAGCTCCTTCCCCCAGTCTATGCTACAAGGGCTCCTGGTCCTTCTTTCACAGCCTTCCATCCGCCTCCCCATCATTGCGTGTGCCACAGTTTTCAGGGATGTGTGCATGCGGTCAAAAGCATAACAGCCACCTTCCCTACTCTACAGTTTCCTTGGGAACTCGAATTTCGTCCTTTTTCACTTTCCACCTCCAGCATTTATTATAACGGCTGGCACATAGTGGGTCCTTAAAATGTGGAAAATAATTATTTTAAAGCATAAAGCTATGTAAATTATTTGAAGAAACCTCTAAGTCATTTTTCTCACAAAAATGAAATTAAGGAAATTGTTTTAACATTGTAAACACTTGGAGCTATTTTAGGAACGGCATGGCTCAATATCATTAATTACATCGCCCAAAAATAGAGTTACACATACTCATTAGATAGCTTGGGGCTATTCTTAAAACAAAAGGATAACTTTTGAAGTGGAGATCCTACATTATGCAAATTAACTGCTCTTTCTATATATTTCAGGCTCAGCTCACTAAAATGTCTAAATTCTTGGCTCTGCTCCTTAAACCTGCTACAAAGATCACATTAGAATTCATTTTAATAGACATTGTAAGCACAGTGCCCAATCTCATATCATCACGCTGGGCTCTTTTATTACAAGAGTAGCAGGAAGCTGAGCTCGAGGCGGCTGCACACGTTGTGGGGTGTATCCAGGGCTGGGGATGGCGCCAGCCCCATTGTTTATGTAATATTCGCTCCACCTTTATCTGTGCCATACAATTGCTATTGACTTTTGAGAAACTACTTCTCTGACCCTATCTCCCAGTCGGGGGAAAAAACCTGCTGAAATGACATCTGGCAAGGAAAAGGAAAAGGTATCAAAGCAGCAAACGGGAAGGAAAATGATGTGACTTTCTTTAATAAGTGGGTCCATGCCTGTCTTTTGGATCCAGTAGAGGGAGAGTGTTGAACTTCTCAAGGTCGTGGTTTCTCCATCCCTCGAGAAGCTCAGTAGGCCTGCGTGTCTGGTTTTCACCACTGACTGCTAAGGTTGGACTTGTTTAGCCCGTAGCATAACAGGATGCCTCTTTTCCTGTACTTATGAGTAAATTCCCTTTGTGAAAGATGAAAATCAGTAAAAATCAGATTATTTGTGATATCTTTCTCTATTTCAGTCGGCTTTTTTTTTTTTTTTGAAGAGACATATAGTCATCTTTGGCAAATGTTTTTTTCTCCCACAACTTCTAGGTGTATCACTTGAGGGGTTTTTAAATGTCGTACAGAGAAAGAAGGAGGCGCAGCTCTATCGGAATGAGATAAGGCACATCTTCACAGCATTCGACGTGCACTGTAAGTGTCCTAAAGTGTTTTCATGGAAGAACTGCAGCTGGGGAACCGTGAACTAAGTGTACAGCAGTTGGCAGATGACTGCTCCCCTCACTGGCAGTGACCACAGGTGTCGGCGGAGAACCGGTCCTACTTTGGGATACTAAGTTTCTGACATACACCCTGGATGAAATGTTTACAGTTGTGCAATTGGACTGTTTACTATACCTGTGTGTTTGCCTGTTGTCCCCATGTTGTAATGGTGATAGCCAAAGGACTAGCCTTTCCAGGACATAAGCCACAAGCCACCCATGGACATGCAAGAGATACTTCTGCAACTCTCATTGTGACCCATGCATGACTGGAAGACTATTTTCCACACTAGGCATGACTTCCAAGATTCATGCATTGGCGGTCGTTATAATTTCCCCTAAATATTAATATATCGTCGGTCTAATGCCAAGCCAGAAAACAAGGAGTTTGGAAGGCTGAAGCATTTTGGCAGAGCACAAGGACTTGAAGCCTAGTGGACCACGTCCTTTCCCTAGGACTCACTCAGACAGTGCAGGGCTAGCAGTGAGTGGCCTTCCAGCTCGCCTAGCACTGCATCAAAGGGTCGGGTGTCACCACCACATCCTGAAATTCTTCCAGGGAGATGTGTTCACTGGGTGTGTAAATAAGATCATAAGATAAACTGTCAACTACTGCTTTTCCCCTTAAATTTAATAATATATTAAAATTTAGCTTCCCATAAGTATTATGGCTGACGTCATAGTTCAGAGGCTTTATAAACTTGTGAATGTTAATATCTTGTTTTGTATAGATCGTGGATTTTTAACTCTAGAAGATTTCAAAAGGGCGTTTAGTCAAGTGGCTCCCAAGCTGCCGTCGAGGACAGTGCTGGAGGTGTTCAGGTACAGGCACCGCATCCGACCTTCCTGAGCATATTTACCATTTGCTCTTGTGTATTTTAGCAGGGAACCTTCTGCATGCTGGCTTTTCACTTTTGGGCATTACCCTCTTACATCATAGCTTTATGGATCAGGAGAGAAATCCGTAGTTAGTTAGCCGTGAGTCTAGGTACTTCCTTTGACAGGGGCTTGTAAGGAGAGGAGAACCTTGTAAGTTTATGTCCTGAAAAAGCCTTATGGAGACTTGACATAGTCTGCATTTGTCAGCAAGGTGACACATAGTTTTCAAGTGGGTGAGAAGAGTCAGAGGTTGTTAACTCAGACACAATGGCGGGCACTTATTCATTCCTTCCTAAGTGCATCTTAAGATTGTGTTATGTGGACATTCAAAGTGGCCTGAGGGCAGTTTGTGTTGGGAACCCGCAGACTGTAATGCTGGTGGCGCATGCTGACCTCTCCTCCGATCCCTAGCTTGTGCCATCCTCACCTGTCACCAGATGTATTAATTAGGCTTTAATCATTAGCAACATCCAGAAAAATCTAAATACTGACAGATCACAAAAGATATGCATATATCTCTCCCCAATAAATGTAGGCAACCCAGGCCTGAATGATAATGTCATAGTTGTGAGGAACCCAGGCTCTCCATTCCTTGTTCCTTGCACAGCTTAAACTGCTGGCTGCTTCTTCCTCCAGGACAGCCGTTCACATAGCAGCCATCTAACCTGAGTACCAGCATCAGGAGAAGGGCACAGAGGCCCAGCTCTTCTTCTGAGGCTATGCATCCTTCCCTTACATCCCAGTGACTCAGGTTCTCCTGCTGTATCTGCAGGCGACCCTCCCATGCCCACTTAATAGAGGTTCTGAGACTCGAGAAGAAAGCAAGGGAATGGATGTGGGGACATCTGCCACATAGTCCCTTTTGGGAGAAAAGTAATTGAATGGAGTCTGGCCGGAAGCCAGCCCTGCTCAATAGAAATTATCAAGCAGGTTATTTGAATAAGCATTGCGCACATTATCATTAACAGTGACATATATGAAATTCATCTGCTGCCTCGCTCACAGGCAAGCCATTGAGCGGGCTATTGAGGGGAGCATGTGTCCTGGTGCATGCAAAGTGCTGCAGGAGAATGTTAGGTGATTTTGTAAAAGCAAGTTCTGAAACACACATTAGCATCTGTTTATGTGCTGCGTGCCTGTCGTGACGAGTGGCGAATCTCAATATAGTTCTACCTCGCGGTGGTAGGTATTGAGAGGAATTAAAACTTGGCATCCATTTCCCTCTCTACAAAGAAGCAAAGGGGTTTCCCAAATTATCTGACCTTTTAGTGTTTGTTACATGGTTAGATGGATGCTGCCTCACAGAGATCTTAGGAGACATTTTTTTTTTTTCTGGTACTGGCCTTAAGCCCAGGCTCTTGCATGCCATACAAGTGCCCTGTCGCTGAGCTATGTCCCCAGCCTCCTTCACAGTTCTTATTTTAGGCAGGACCTCACCAAGTTGCCCACACCGGCCTGAAACTCATTCTTGGTGTAAGTTTGTGTTATCTTGCCTCAGCCACCTGAGTAGCTGGCATTACAGGTCTGTACCACCACCAGGTTGGACATGGAAAAAATGTTTTTAATATAGCCCTTTGAGACAGAGACCGTGCATGACGCTTACTGAAGAGAGTAACGCCTTCTAGTCCAAACCCCACCCTACCACCTTAGAGAGAGTATTTTAAAAATGTGTAAATATGACTTCATTTTCCAAACTCATCTGTGCTGCCTGTTAGAACTCTTTTTCTAAGAAAATGAATGGAAAATAAAATGTCCTGACCTGACTAAAAATATCTTGCAAGTTTTAGTAGTTTTAATTTTTTCAAGGGTAACAATATGGATGGGCAAGGGGTATTTGAGGTCCTACCCTCTTCCTGAGGAACTGTTGGCAATGAAGGGATGTCAGCGGGGGTTGGGGGGAGTGAATGGCAGCTGTCTTCAGGAGTGCGGCCACTGGTAATTAACCCCACACCCATGCACATATGGGCATCCTTGGTCATTAGAAAAAGTCAGGGATTACGACAGGGATATGTTAGGAGACAAAAGGATTCCAGAAGGCCTGGAGCTGGGATAAAGAAAAAATGGGGACTGAAGACAATCAAAATACATTGTATCCATGTATAAAATTGCCAAAGGACACGTTGAAATTCATTTTTGTATCGTAAGTTCTGAAATCTAATACATTTTCGAAACCTATCTGTGATATCAGCAGAGGGAAATACTTATTTCTGGGTTTTAGTCAGCTATAGCAAAACAATATTAATTAAACAAATTCAAAACTGGCTAAAGCTTTTCATCATCAGAGGGACGGAACTAAAAGCGTGTCAGGCCATGATCACCTGGTCTCATTTAGAGCTGCATGATCACCCGAGGTACCTATGCCAGCTCTTAAAACCAAGGTCTCAAAGCAAATTGAACCGTAAATTGCTCAGTCAGTAAGGATTAAGTCAAGATGTTCCAAAATAATAAAGTAAATTAAAATCACATTATTATTAAATATTATGAAAGATTTCTAGTGATAATAGAATGATTTGCCATTAATAATAAAAGTCACATATTAAATTACTTAGCTGTTTTCTATTATTTTATAATTACATAATCTATTAATACAGTAGTACATTGCATAGAAGCTGTAAATGCATGTATTTCCATTGTGGATTATGCTCTATCAAACTGTGTGCTAGTTACTAGTGTTGAATGCCCAAAACAACTTGGAGATCATAATACACAACCAAAGCAAGGCATTTTAGTTGGTTGCACGCACCTTGTTCAAATCCGTTGTATTGGGCTGGAGAAGAGGTTCATCAGTTAAGGTCATCTGCTGTCTTTGCAGAGACAGCACACACACTGGGTGACTCAAAGCCACCAGGGACTTCCGTTCCACCTGATGCGTGAACCTGAGCACAGGTGCATGTACACAGAAAAATGAAATCTTTTTAAAATTAGTATATTATACTAACATCATAATCTATAAACTAGAAAGAAAAGAATATAAATATAAAAAAGTATTAAACTCAAAAGGGAAAGAAAAATATTTCCTCTTTGTGCAGATTGAAATAGGCCAAGAAATAGAGATGCCTGATGCACAGTCAGCATCCTGTCAGTGGTCTGAGTGCTTTTCAAGTGCAGGGAGATAAAAAAGAGCTGCTGGGGCTCTACATGCTGTCAGTGCTGTGCTGTGTCCGAGGCTCGGCTCACTGTCTGAGAGGCCAGAGAAGCTGAGGAATTCCAACAGGACAGGAGTTTTTGTGTCTTGAGTGATGTGGGGGAAATGACTCTTTCAAGGGATATGTGGTCCTGGAGGAATGTCTAGAGATCAAGAGTAGCCACCTTCAGAAGTGACCGCCCTTGCTGCGCTCTCGCTCTGTAAACCAAGTCAGACTCACAGAAAATCAGATGATGAGACCAGGTGAGCAAAGAGCCAAAGCAAAGCCTTCTTGGACACGATGCAACAAAGAGTCACTTTACTCTCTAACCTGATAAGAGTGTCGGCATGGCCATGGTTAGTTTAGAGTGCCACAAGAACACAAGAAGATACTCTTGTAATCCTGGTGACTAGTTGGTCATTTTGCCGATTGGTTGATTTTATTGCAACTGAAAGCAATTTGGTTATATATATATATATATATATATATATATATATATATATATATATATATGTATTTGTAAAATTCATGTTCTAGCTGCTCTGTTGCTATTACCTCTTCCTTTAGTGTCTTTTTAGTCCTATAGTGAGATGGCTTCAAAGCTCGCCTCTGATTCATGTTCCACACTTTTGCGTCTAAGGATCGCAAAAATCCTATTTCCAATTCCTTTTCTATCTAGCAATACTTATCTGGAACATTGTATTTGAAATTATATAGTGAGTCAATGCTGAAAGTTTTAGCCAACTCCTTTTTCTTTGAAATGCTGGTTTATGTTGAAAGTCTTTCTTTGAAAAAATTTTAATATTAAATTATTTGTAGGCATGTGTGTCTGTGAGGGTTTGTGCATGTAAGGGTAGTCGCTTACGGAGGCCAAAAGAAGGCATCAGATTCCCTGGAACTGGAGCTACAGTCGTGAAATCATCTCACTATGTCGTTTCGTATGTTTCCCATGATGTCGGTTTTCATTTGTGTCCTGGACGTTCATCTGATTTGGCTTGGTTTTTACCTTCTATTCCTTCTTTTGAGCGGTACCTACTGGCCGTCCTGTCCTTTCGTTACTTTGCTGTACTCTTGTTTTATAATATCTCCTCTATGCTGTTTATATGTATTCCCAATCTCATTGTAGAGATGCAGTTTCTTTATTGGGGAAACAATAATTTTGGAGGTTTTATTGTTAGGAAGGATATGGTGACACCCATAATAACAACTTTTGGGAGACGATCACAGGAGGTTCAAGAGTTCAAGGACCACCTCAGCCAGATAAGTTCTAGCCCAGCCTGGACTTCATGAAACCCTGTTTCAAAACAAACAAAAGAAGAGAGAGGAGAGAGGGGCCTCTTTCAGTATTTGAAATTCACAACTTTCACCTTAGGACCTGGAGTCATGGTTTGTGTGCTTGGGTATTAAATGCACTGAGGCCAAATCAAGATAATGTTGCATTCAGAAGTTCTCAGTTAACTCTTTTCTTGATGTCTCCCACTTAGTGAGCAAAGCAAGCATCATGTTTCCTCTTTAACACTAATCAGAACTCTGCAAACTTCTTAGTGTTGTCTTTTATGCTCAAAAATATCTTTTGTGAGTCTTCTGAGTACAGTTAAAACTCTTTAACCTAGCCCTCCAACATCTGGCTTCCTTTCCAACATCTGGTTCCTTCCTAGGCTTGTCTTTACTTGTCTCAAATTCCTGTTTCCCTTGACATGATGTTTGTGTCGTTGATTGTGTGATGTGTGTTCTCACTCCATTCCATTTTCCTTGCCGCCCATGGACTTGTCCTCCTCCCCACCTGTCCAGATTTGAGCTTTCTTCTCTACTAATGCTAGTAAAGCCTGTTTATTCCTACATTGAACAGTTGTGTCTCATTTCTTTAAATTTGGATAGAATTTATTTAATCAGTTATGTGCTGAACAAAAATGCGACGTTTATGATTATCTCCATAAAGTACTTCAAGCTCTTTGAGTTTATGGACAAATCTCCTACCATCTTCGATCACTAGCATGTTATCTTCTGTGTTGTGGTTAATAAATGATTGCTGGTCTATTTCTCATTAATTTGAAACACCCAGTGACAGGGAAAATTCTCATTTACAGCTTTCTTCATGGCTTACTTCTCGAGAACTAGGAAGGAGTGCTGTAAACTTAGGAGCAGAGCCTGACGGCCCCATGTGGCCTTGCTGTCTGGTTTCTCTTCCTACGTGACTTCCGTGACTCTCTTGACTGCCTCTTTCTGCTTTATTGGGGCTGGGTGGGTTAGTTTATGGTCTCACCTCAGCTGTCAACAGGGAGTGGACATTTTTCCTTGTGTGTATATGTTTACGTCACCCCGTTCAGGCCTGCCTTATCGTGAGCACTGGTATTTGTCCATTCCCACAACTGTCGGCTGGCAAAGAGCTCTATCTAGCAAGCCTCCTCTGTTTCCCAGGTTTTAAGTGGAAAGTGCATGTGCAAAAGACCAGTGCCTGGCCCAGGACCCTGGGTACATGGCTGGGTTGCTGCAGAGCAGTTCATAGTGGAGACACCTCGCGCCCTCCAGCAGTGCACGCAGACATTCAAGTTGTAAATGATATTTTCCATGTAAGAATCCCCTTCTTCATATTACTTGGAGGAAGTTCAAAGTGCTTTGTTCCTCAGATTCTCTTTTGAGGGGTATTAAAGATTGGTTGAAAATAAGAACATCATGACTTATTAAATAAAATGTGATCAATGTCGGAGCATTGGTAGGAGGTCGGAGTTTAGGAATGCAATTTTAAAAGGAGTGATGGATATTCTCAGCAAAATTATGTATTCCTCACGTCATAGCTATAGTAGATGGAAGATTGTCCTGAGCCAGGGTAAACGAGCCAACAGACTCTTCTGCTTTCCTGGATGATGAGCCTTTCAGAATCCATGGGCCTCAAGGACAGAGATTTGAAACAACTTTGTTTCTTCAGGTCGTTTGCATCTCTTGAAATGTTATCCCTCCCTCTGTTCTTTGGCTGCCCCTGTGCCCGTGAGCAAGCAACCCGTTTGTCGTGTATCATTTTCTTGAACTGTCTCTTGTACAGTTGTTTTCCTGGCTTTACTTTGTATGTTGGAATGTGGCTTAAGCAGAGTCATGTGACCTTCATGAGATCAGAGTTCTTATGGGCAGTGCCTACTTGGCGAGTGTGGTTGTTTATCTGTAACTACGTACATGCATCTGTATAGGAATTGTAAAAAGACCTGAAATCATTTCTCGTTATTCATAGCCATTCATAGACAGAAGTCACTAGCTATGTTTGTGTGTCCTGCCCAAACAGGTAGATTCCTGAAATATCATGCCATACTGTACATACATACATACATACATACATACATACATACATACATACATGGTTATTAGATATCAATCAGAATTGAAAAATATAAAATCTGGCTACATAAATAGTTCTATGCTAGTCATTTTTATTGCCAGGTGAGGCCCTGCTGCCATAAATCATTTCCTTCTACTCGAGGAACAGTCATTTTGCCAGTATGAAGTTTAGAACTAGTGACACAGGAATTAAATAAAGTGCAGGAACTGGCTGAGTAAGTGGGCAGAGAAGAGCGATGGCCCCATCACACAGGCTCGTAATAGAGTCTCTTATTTGATTTCTTTACTTCCCCTAACTCACTTCCTATCATCAAAGATATATGATTTGGTGGGAGTGAGAGCTCAATCTCTTTCACATTTAGGAGCCCCAGATTCTGTATTTTTTCTTCATACTAAAAACCACCCTGATACAAACTCTTCTCATCCTTTAAGGCCCAGTGAGTAAGGCGCTTCCTGTCTTGAAAGCTGGTTTTACCCTCTACTCTGCCCAGATGATTCCCATCCCCTACCAAGGAAATTGTCTCAACATTCTGCTTTAAACTACTAATCCTCCACTGAACATCTCCATCTTTGTGCTTTTACCCAGTTAGTTGTATGCACACATTCTTTCTAGCATTAGAATGTGTGCTTAGCGTGAACAGATATGGTCGAATATTTATCGCCATGCTCCACACAACTCACTGCTCAGTTTTTACTGCAATTGGTTACGTTTGAAATGAACTCCTTCTGCAGAGAACGGGTGCTTTGTCACTTTGCTGTCATGAGCATGCTTGCTTTACTCTGCAAGTGGGACCCTGATGCCATGCAGGGTCATGGAATTGAGTCAGGCTCCTAGTAGCTAGGAGTCAGAAGACTTGAGTTCTAGTCCAAGCTCTACCTCTGGCCTGCTTCCCCTCACATCACCCAGCCTTTCCAGTTGGACTCTCTTCATTTCCGCTGTAAGGGGTCCTGCCATGCTGCTTCTCCGTCTACGTGGTGGGGTCATTTATCATGGAGCCTGGTGTAGCAGACATTTATGTTCTCTGGGTAACACAGATATTCATAAGCCTCCAAAGTATGAATACAGATGTGCTCTGTCAATGGAAAAAAGACTGTTCTCAAGATGACATTGTGTGGTGTGACAGCTGTCCAGTCCTAGGTTCAGTTTTGAGATGTCACTGCAGCAAGTGTCATGGCCACTGTCTCCAGCTCCTCATCTACATATGTGGCTGAATATCTGGACTCTGTGGTACAAGCACAAGGAACATTTTTCTTTTAATTCAACTGTCACATAAGAGACCGCAACCATGGTTTCTTTCTGTGACCAAATGTTGCTAACCCATTCAGTCATCCTTGGTGTTATTAATAGCCACACATCATGAACGTATTCATGCAGCTTTTCTTTACAGCAAAAGGAATCAATTTTTTAGGTTTTTTCCATTCATGGAACTTTGGGGTTGGAATTTTAATCACATAGTGTGTTAGATTTATCAAATAAAGTGTGCATTTGCTAAAGGAACTTTATACTTTATGAGATACTTAAAATTATTTTGCTTCTTTTTTTTTCAAAATAGAGTTTTCTTCTGCTGCCCAAAGTGGCCTGCCATATGCTAAGTAGCCCAAGCTGGCCTTGAAGTCAAGGCCCTTCTCCTTCTGCCTCAAAATTGTTTAAATGTTATGGAAAAATAAGTTCATAATTAAGAAGCATCTCAAAATTGTTATCCTAAATCAGATTGAAGATTTCTAGGACTACGTGGTTTTTTGTTTTTTTTGGTTTTTGTTGTTTTGTTTTTATCTATAACATAGAAGCCTATGTGTTTGCACCCTTAAGTTCTGACATCTTGTCTACCTCTCTCTTACCCAGCCATTCTCTTTAACCAAAGTACCTTGAATAAATATACTTTACAGTGAGCTCTAGAGACAGGTATCAGCTCAGGGACTCATTGGCAATGCTAATCTCAGCCCACTGAGTCACTTGTATTTACTTTAATATGATCCCTTCATGATTAATATTCAGATTAAACTTTGGAAATCACTAGTCTACTTTTCCAGTTAAATTTAGACAAATGAGAGAAAATCATCATTACAGTTTAATGTTACTTTCTTATTTTACTAGCTCCTCATTGCTTCCCATAGAAAAATCTAGATTCTTTAGCTTAACACATAAAGCTGACAGACTGGAATGCCTCCCTGGCATTTCCCAGGTTAAATACCATTCCAGTCCACACACCATACATTGATCCTACCTCATCTGTCTCCCCACATTTTCACTTAGGCCAGGTTCACTGCCCCTCTCTCCTCCCACTCCCCGTCTCCTTATCTAAATGATGTCCTTTGCTGCTCCGGCCCACAAGACATCCTTTATGTTCTCTAGAACTACTGAGGCCCAGTGCCGTGTTAGCGTGATCAGTGACTGTAACCGCTATTGCTGGAGGGTTTGTGCTGTGCCAGGCACTGTGTGGAAGTTCATGGACTATGCTGTCTCTGCCCACTTTACAAATGAGAAAAGAGCTTGGAGAGGTCAAAGGATTTGCTCCCGACCACCAGCTGGTTAGTAATGGAACCCAGATTCCAACCCAGGCAGGCTGACCCCACAGCTTACTCTCCCAATCCTTTTCTGTTTCCTTCAGCAGTATTAACATTCTGCAGGCAGGGCTATGCCTTTGTATCCCCCACTACACAAGAAAGGTGGGCATGCTGCCCAAAAAAGTGTTCTCGAGAAACAGGTTGCATAATTGTGTAGCTCTTTCCTGTTCCTGAGAGTTGGCTTGGTTTGCTTTTGATGTGTTGAGATTTCATTTGATTATCTGCAATATAAACAAAAGGCACCATTTACAAAAATGCACACAAAGGGAGCTGAGACAGCATTTACCACATGAAAACCTGCAAGCATTCACCTTCAGGTTGCTTTGTGATAGGGCTGTGTGTGTTCCACGTCTTGCCTGGAGAATTCTAGCACAGTACCAAAATACCTGCCAGGTACATTGTGAAAAAATATATATATTTAAAGTTGGTGAATGGAGGTGTACTTTTAACTGAGCTGAATAAACTAATCTGCCTTTATTCCTGCCCACATAAAGTGGGGGTTGTCCTTTGATTCATTAGAAGACTTTCCCTCGGTTGCAGTTAAGTTCAACACTGGGGCTTCTAATGTCCACCTTGCTTACGTTTGCTGTTCTTCCCCATCTGCTGCTAGAGAAAGTCAGAGCTAACTCAGAATTAAATCCTCCGTAGACTTGATGTGAAGCCCTTTGTGCACGATCTTTCCCTTGGCTTCTGCATGTGTAACTGTTGAGCCTGCTGATAGCTCATTGAAGACGTGGGTGTCCCATCCCCGGGACAACCTTGTGTGACACAGAGCAGTTGTGTCGCATTCTCACTGTCTTTACTGTGTCCCCATCTTGTCTCCTCATCCCTCTCTGCTTTCCCCCTCACCTGTGGCACTTAGAATCGTACACCCTCAGATGGGTTACTGGTGGCCAGGCATGCGCCCTGCTCTTCCCCTCATCCTCTCTTGTCTGCATGCTGTATCTTCCACATCCCCCATTGCATTCTTCTTAGCACTAATAATCCCCAGGAATGGTGAGACCACTTTCTTTCCTTATTTTCACCTATGCCCGCTGTTGGCTCTGATCTCTACTGTGGGCCCTAAGGGCTGAGTTTACTGTCCACTTGCCTTCATTCTGTGGTACATCTACTTCTCTCCCTAGATACAACCCAACATGCATCCTATGATCAATTAACATGTGTGTGTCCTAGTGTGAACTCTCCTATCATCTTCCTGGACCCTTTTGCACAAATCCTCAGTAGGCCGCCTTGACCCCACTGTGGAATCACATTCATATTCTTTTTTTTGTTTTTTTGTTTTTGTTTTTGTTTTTTGTTTTTTTTGGGGGGGGGTCTTTTTTTTCGGAGCTGGAGACCGAACCCAGGGCCTTGCGCTTCCTAAGTAAGGGCTCTACCACTGAGCTAAATCCCCAGCCCCTCACATTCATATTCTGACTATACTCTTTATTTTAACAAAGTACAATTTGGATTAGCCAAGCCGTCTTCTGTACTTAGTTAACCGCTCTCAGCCTGAGCAGTTGTAGAGTACTTTCATTTCCCAAGTACAGCCTGATGTTCTGTACCTCAGGTCATGCCTCACCCACTGAAGGATTTGAGCTCAGCTGTCTTCAGTTCCCTGTTACAGCATTGTTGTTGACCCATCCTGTTCCTATGGCTACACTGTTCTGCCAAGATGCAGTATTCTTGGTGTAATATTCCGTGCCAAGTCAACACTCTGTAACGGCTTAATCTGATGGTTACAGACCTTTCCCACTATTGCACACTGATGTGGTCCTGACTTCTGCCTTGTGGAGAACATCTCAGATTCTGCTTAGGTCCTGTGGCTTTACCTTCTCTTCATCTCCAATCTTTTCTGTGTTCCTCCTCTTGTTAAGAGAGACAGAGAAGTACTATCTCTTGTCTCTTCTTCTTTCTTCATTTTTGATCAATTCTTTTCCTCTGTGCTGGTCTCAATCCCCAACCATTCTGACGGAAGACATTTCTTCAGTGCCCGTTCCCTCTCTTGTTTGTAACTTCTGTGGTGGTTTGAATATGCTGGCCCAGGGAGTGGCACTATTGGGAGGTGTAACCTTGTTGGAGTAGGTGGGTGTAGGCTTTAAAGACCTTTGTTCTAGCTACCTGGAAGCCAGGCTTCTCCTAGTGCCCTTCAGATGAAGATGTAGAACTCTCAGCTCCTCCTGCACCATTTCTGCCTGGATGCTGCCATGCTCCTGCCTTGATGATAATGGACTGAACTGCTAAACCTATAAGCCAGCCCCAATGAAGTAGTGTCCTTATGCCTTGTTCCTGGTGTCTTCTCAGAGCAGTAAACTCTAAGGCAGCTTCTTTCCCTGATACAGAGCCACCCAGTTCCCCCGGCCTAGAAAGGTGCTTCCCTTCTCCTTCCAGTTTTCTCTGTTCTTTCCAGGGTTATTGTCAACTTCATGGCCTTCAGCCTAGGAGCCCTGCTTTCTATTCTCCATCCCCTCAGCTCTCGTAGCACCATGTGGCGTCATTGTCAGCGGCCACAGGTCAGTGTCATTCAATACTATATTAACCTCTGAGTCCTTATGACAGTTTTCCACGCCAACTGTAACATCTGCCCATTTTCAAGACACCTTCCTTGTTTGTTCAAGCCAAACTCTCGCTAGTTCTCAATTCCTTTATCTTTTGGTCAAAGGAAATAAAAGTCAAAGGAAACTGATAAATAATCCAGACATCATATTTTATATATCATATTGCTCTTCCCTTAATGGCCAAATGTTTTCATTCTGTCTCAAAAATATATCTCCTGATTTAGGAATCCTAGTCTGATAATAATGGGGGAGTAGACTGAACTCACAGTTCAAATGTCTACACCACCAATAGACATGGGAATAAGGGACATAGACATAATGGGAAGTCTCACAGGGTCCACCCCTACATAAAGAGCTATAGGCAACTAATGACTCCCGAGAGAGGGAGAATTAGTCTCTCTCAGGGATGAGCCCCATAATTGGTTATGTAGCATAAAATGGCCAGCCTTGAATCATTTACACACAAGCAAGACTAAATGGACTCAGCAGGATATCTATGTATGTATGTGTGTTTGTATGTACACACACACACACATGTATGTATGTATGTATGTATGTATGTATGTATGTAACAATTGTAATGAAAGAAAAAGAGGCCATCAATTGAAAGGGGAGCATGAGAAGAATTAAGAGGGAGAAAAGGGAAAGGGGAAAGTGATACTATATTTTAAAAAATAAAATGTTTTTTTAAAAACTTAAAAATGTACAGCCCCATGTTTAGTCCAGCCTTATTCACAATAGCCAAGATATGAAACAACCTCTGTGCCCACCAGTGGGTGGACAGATACAAGTGGTTATGGTATGTAGCTGTATAGACATACCTTTATGCCGTATATGCACATATGTACACATATAAAGCAGAATGTTATAAACGCTATTTGCCACCATTTGAAGAGCATTGTACTAAAGGAAATAAGTCAGGCAAAGAAGGACAGATACTGCACAGTGTTTCTTACCTGTGCGATCTAAGCATCATCAGATGGACAGAAGCCATAGCGTGGTGGCTGCCAAGGTCCGAGCAGTGGGAGCGAGGGTGGGGATTATTGGGTAAAAGGACCCCTTGTAGTTATAAAGTGAATACGTCCCAGTGTTCTAATGTGTCACATGCTCTCTGTAATTAGAAACACTGTATTTTTACCATAGTTTCTACGTATCCCTAAAGCATTCACGAACACAGAGGAAATGTGTCGGATGCTGTGCATATTAAGTAGCTTGGCTGGAAACGATTACCCAGGGGATACAGTACTGCACCACATTTTTATACTGCAGATATACAACTTTTGCTATTATACCTCAAAATAAGTCTATCTATATAAACTTAAGTATTATTCAAGAGTCATGCTACAGGATATACAGAAATGTAAGCAAATCTTATAAAATATTTTTCTTTTTAAAATTTAAAAAGGCTTTTAAATTTTTAATTATTTTTACAAATTTTATGTGTAGGTTGTTTTGTCTGCATACATGTCTGTGCAGCACATGCAGGGCTGGTGCCTGCAGAGCCGGAGAGAGTGTTGGCACAGTGCTTTTCTTAATTATCTTATCTAAGATCCTCTATAGCCTACTCGTGCCTTCAGATAGAAGCCTTGTCTTGGAGATAACACACCAACACTTGCTGAGGAAGAGGGAAGGCAGAGGAATCAGCCCTCCCAGGCTCCCTCCTTGCATGTGTCTGACCTACAGTACCTAGTGAACATGTACGCGAATGAATAAATGATACAAAAAGAAAAGGAGGAAGTTTACATGTTCATAGTTTACATATCAGAGTTACCTGTTAACATTGAGAGAGCAGCTGTTGGCCTTCGGTTTTATATTTCCCTATTACTAATTGTCCTATTCATTTATTTCCTTTGATTGTGTGTCAGGGAATGTCGTGTGTGTGTGGGGGGATGTGGGTGAATGAATGTGAGTGTGTGTAATGTGTGGGTGCATGAATGTGAGTGTGTGATCTGTGGGTGCATGAATGTGTGTGATGTGTGGGTGCATGATGTGAGCATGTGATGTGTGGGTGCATGAATGTGAGTGTGTGATGTGTGGGTACATGAATGTGAGTTTGTAATATGTGGGTACATGAATGTGAGTGTGTGATATGTGGGTGCATGATGTGAGTTTGTGATGTGTGGGTGCATGAATGTGAGTGTGTGATATATGGGTGCATGATGTGAGTTTGTGATGTGTGGGTGCATGAATGTGAGTGTGTAGGTATATGCACAGAAGAGGGTATTGGGTATCTTTATTGATCTCTGCCTTATTCTTGTTAGAAAGATTTTCTCTCTGGACCAGAAGGTCTCTGTTTTGGCTAGTATGTCCATCTGTCAACTGCCCAGGATCCACTTTTCCCCAACTCCAGATGCTGGGGTTATAGGCACGCCCAACTTTTTCACATGGATATTCAAACTCAGATCCTATGCTTGCAAAAGCAAGTGCTCTTTCTTACCCACTGAGCCAGCTCCCACTTGTCTTCTTTATTGGGCTTTCAATTGTAAATTTCTCTGTAGAGGCTGACTACCCATTGCAGCCTCTGCTGTCTGTCTGTATGTATGTCTGTCTGTCTGTCTGTCTGCCTGTCTGCCTGCCTGTGCGTAGTCTAGTAGAGAGGTCTTCAGAGACTAGATTTTTCATACTGCTGCTGTTACTCATTCTTCAGGGAGCATTTGTCATGACCACAAGTGACTAGATGCACTTTTCATGGCAGCAAGTATCCACAAACCTGTTGGTTTGGAGGGGTGGTGGTGTATACTAATTTACTTCTTTGGGGATGATCGTTTCACAGCTTTATTTGTGGTTATATCTTCACCCTAAGGGCTGTCCCAGACTCTCTGTGTTTAGAGCCCTTTGCTGGGCATGTGCGCTTAACTAGGAAGGCAAGATCAATAATAACATGTGAAATTAAGAATCTTGGTCAAGTTCAAAAAGTATTCAAATGTGAATTATATCATCAGTTGTTTTACTTCTGACCAAACTGATGTCTGCTATAGACCCCGAAGACTTGCATGGTCTGCGGTCCTTCAAATTCGCCCTTTTTAAAGTTTCTAGTTTTTATTGCAGTTCTCGGTCTTTGCTTTAGAGTCTGTGTTTATAGAAGAATAAATCAAATTAGCTCCAGTAAGAGGACTTCAGAATCTGCCTCCTTGTGTGAAAGAGCCAGGGTGAGTGAGCATCAATTTGGCTGACAAAAGAGGCATTTTTAATTTTATTTGATGAGTGAAATAAATTACTTTATTATAAATTAAATGTGAAATAAACGTATGATCTGCTCTCAAGAAATAAAACAAATTGGGTGCCTAGCGCATGTGTAGTAGATCTGTTTGTCCAGTTGGTGGTGCTAAGAACTCTGATTTAATACATTTGTATCTATATACACACACACACACACACACACACAGAGAGAGAGAGAGAGAGAGAGAGAGAGAGAGAGAGAGAGAGAGAGAGAGAGAGAGAGAGACTGGATGGAGAAGTTAAACCTGAAACCTTTCTTAATAAATGTTATTTTTACTAAGTTTTTAATTAATTTTTAGCATAGAATGTGTATGCCCAAATCATGTTCGTCCTAGGATTAAGAAATGGATCAAGCCTCTCAGGTGGCCAGCAGAATCCGTCTGTAGTAAATTCCGGTGTGGAGATGACTGGCCCACGTTAATGCACACCTACTGGAAATTGCAAGTTGGGTGACATCTAACTCCATCCTGCCATAGGCTTTTGAGCTGATCTGAAGGGTAGGGGTGTGGCTAGTAATGGACGCTGGAGAAGGAGAGTGGTGTCCATGGTCCTGTTTATGGGCCAGATTTAGATTTACAAAAGCTGACGTCCTGTTAGGACTATTAGGAGTTTCCTCTTCTATGGATGTATTCCTGCGACAGCAGGCACATTGCTTTTCTGGGGTGAGGTTTGTCTCTAACCCTTTAAGCCCTTGCTTAAAGCTCTGATGAGGTCCATACAGAGCATGGCATGCTGCCTAGGCCGATCCTGCTTTGAATTTCCTGCACAGTTCACAGCTGCCTGCCAGTGCCTCAGCTTCTTTATGCCTGTCTCCCCCTGGGGTGGCATAAACGTTCCCTAAGATCAGGAACATAGGGCCAGGAGCACCTCCACTGTTGTCCACCTTAATGCTTCTGTGGCTGTGTGCAGAGACTTGGTTCTTTGGTACCAATAGCGAACCCTGAAGACTTAGCAAGGGACAGGAGACCTTCCTCATGTCTAGGGACTCCTTATGCTCTATACCCCAAAGGTGATTTTTTTTTTAGGTCAAAAAGTTCCATAAAACTGTTAGAGAGATTTACCCAGAAAGACACTACCATGGTTTCATCTTGCTTCCAGACATTTTCCTGTCCCCCACACGTCTGTACGTCTACATGAAGCTGTTTAAAGGTGGAGAAGGCAGTGCCCGTTTACTTCAAGGGACAGCAAGGTGGTACTAGAGTTTGTTTAGCTTCCTAGTTATTCCACAGAATTTTACCAAGCATTGCTCGGTCTTGGGCTTACAAAGATGAACTCCAGGAGAGCCTGAACACATCTGAGTCTGTGGGCTTAAAGCAACAGGATGCTGGGCGGGGATGTAGTTCAGTAATAGTTTATTTGCCTGGCATGCATGAGGCCTTGAGGTCAAACCTCATTCCCCACCAAACGAACAAACAAACAAACAAACAAACAAAAAAAGGCAAAAGAAAAATCTTACAGATGCTCCAAGATCTTCCCAGCATGTAAAAATGAATATAGTCCTGTTGCCTAGATTTAAATGTCTATTATAAATTTATAAAAATAGGTATAGGAGTATCTGTCATTTAATTGAACTGATAGTTTTAGTAAATTTTCTGTGTTTTGGTTCGGAAAGTTGAAACAAAAGATAATCATGAAACACCATCAACTTGGAGCTTTTGCTGATAGAGAAGCTAAAAACACACGAGTCGGGTGTACCCCCTTCCGGACTAGCAGCTAATGTCTTTGTTGTGCTCCCCGTGATAGATTCAGGTCTTTGAGATGTGGCCTTCACAGGACCTTGGAGTTGAATGACGGAGGTACTCAGGAATCATATGCACCATCTCTTCTCACAGCTCAGAAAACGGAGTCTGAACTAACATTTGTGTCTACCCAAGGTCACATAGATCAGATCCTGACTGGGATCAACTGACCTCCAATTCCACGACACTGTGTTATTTCCCTTCCTGACTTCCACACAGTGAGCCATTTTCCGTGTAAATAAAACCAACTATATATTGTTCCACCTCAGTAAACTTCCATACTAAATATGGAATGCACTCCTGCACAATTACACAACGCAAACTCAGGCTGCTCCTACGGCAGGTAATTAAGGAGCTGCTATATCCATGGCGGAGTCCGGCTAGGGGAGGCAGGGCACACCAGGCACTGCATGCACAGTTCTCAGCCAGAGCCAAGGAGTGGTAGCTTGGCTGTGCCCATGAAGCAGACAGGCTTTCATTTGCCGGTTGGCTCTCCTGCTTCTTGTTTCTTGCTAGATGAATGGCATTGGATGCCGCAGGTGTATTAGTGATTTCTGAGTTTGTTCCCCACTAAAAATGACCTCATTGTTTTCTGCTGCTCTTCCATAATTATACAGTAACAGGAAAATAAACCCAGCCCGAGTACAGTCCGAGGCAGAAATCTTGTGTTCTTTATGCAAGTTTGATTTATAGACGTGAACTGCAGAGCGGAGTGACTAGGAAACATTCATCTTTCCATTGCTAGTTGCCATGGAAATGGAGTACACAGAGTAGTGTCATTCCAGTCCTGGTGATGTCTGCTGTAGTTTATTCCTTTGTTGCTCGCGTTTCTTAAGCGACTGCCTCGCGTTCTTCCACCATTACAATTAATCATGCATACAAGTTCTTATCTTTCATCGCACATAGAAAGTACTAAAAAATGCATGACAGAAATAGGGAGAATTTAAATATGAGTGTGGCTTTAAACATGCATTTATAATTTCCCCTCTCAGTCCCTTTGGAAAAATAGGTCATGTAAAAAGAAAAGCTTGTATTAGTGTACAGACGTTCCAATAAGGAGAGCGAGGCAAACCTTTGAGGAAAAGCCAGAGAAGCTTAAGGAATGTCACATTCTGAGGCCCCAGAGTTTCCACCGAAGGAACTTCACATTTTGAATAATGCTCCCCCACCACCACCACCACCTCCCCCACCACCACCACAAAGGCTCCTGGAGAATTTTTTATATGAGCAACTTCTGTTTCTCTGGTCTCTTGAATTGTCTGAACATCCTTAGTGACTGGTTGACAAGCAGATCTGAAAAGACTAGAACTCCTTTTTCTTTAAAGGCTCACAAAGTTCAAGAATCCATCATAACACAAGTAAAGGAATCCTAGTTATTCTTCCTTCTTTCTTTTTTTTTAAATATTTCATCTTCTGCTTGAGTCAAGATTTTATATAGCCCAGACTAGCCTCAGGCTTCCTGCTTCCACTTACAGGTTGTATCACCATGCCCAGATGTTCTTATTCTTTTAAGCAAAATAATTTTACTCTAGTAGTATCCTATTTGGTTCTGAGTAGATAGTGTGCCTATGAATAAATGCGTGTTGGTTATTCCCTGCCTTTTACTAGGGCTTTGGATATTCCTTTGGTTAAAAGAGCATGTTCTGAAGTAACTAGGTCTACATCCCTGGCCCTTTGCTTGTGAGGTGAGACCTTTTAAAAGAACCTCAGCTTGCCTTAGTTTCCCCATCAGTAGAACGAGTAGCTATGAGACTTACTTGTTGGTGAGTTGGGGAGAATTCACATGAAGGGCTTAGCTCTTAGCTAGCATGGGATAAGGGCTCAGTCGGCAGGGACTGTGGTCTTGGTGGTGTGACTACCAACAGCCAGAGCCTGAGGACTCAGGTGCAGTCAGTCTCCTTCAACTCCTGCCTCAAAGACACAGAACTGTTCCCAGCTCGCCTTCACAAGCTAATTGCCAGCGCTTTGCTTCACCTGAGCTGTCTGGACGCGTTTCTTCTCAATGGACAGTAAGGCTTACTAACTCCAGAAGAGAAGATACTGCATGGGAATCTTTGATGCGACATTCCTGCCGTCCCCTGGGTGAATTTTGGTGGTGGTGATGGTGTTTGAAATCTTATGCACCCATATAATGCATCTTGTTCAAATTTATCTTCTATTCCCTCCTCTTTGGGGAAATACAATCTTCACTCCAAAATAACAAATTCAAGAGACGAAGAATTCACAACCTAAGAGTAGTCCTCTTCCCAAATTCCCCATTCTATTGATTTAGGACACAAAGCCTTATCAAGTGAATAATTTGGGGTGCGGCCTGCCCTCTTTTGTCATCATTGGATTAAGGAGTGTATTTCTTCAACTCTCAGAGTTCTGAAACAAGCAGGCATGGCCTCCAGCTGCGAGAGAGAAGGCTCTAAGTGCTTTCTGCTCAGCTGTAACTCTTTGTTGAACTCTAAGTACACCTCACACTGAAGATGGACTCTTAACAGTTTGTATCTTACGTCCACTAATTCTTACCCTATCCCTCCTCCCACTATCCCCTGCCAGCATCCTGTGTTTTCTTCCTCCCGCCCCCCAACCCCCTCTCAACTCACTGGCACCACTTAGCTGCCAGTATGTGCATGTCTATAAGGCCATTTCCTGGGGCACGGGTAGCCTCTCAGGGACCACATTCTGAAGAAAACTAACTCTTCCTCTCTCAGCAGCCTCGAGCTGCCAGTAACTCCTCAGCCCAGGGTGGAACATCTAGACCACCATTACTTTTTGTGCCAAAATTTTGCCTAGGTTGATATTGCCTGGGTATGATCGGGATTTGATTCTCTTAAAAAAAACAAAACAAAAACATTTTTAATGTGTATGGTTTTACCCGTATGTAAATCTGTCACCTATATGTGTGGCAGTGACTACTGAGGCCAAAAGAGGGCCTCAGACCCCCTGGAACTAGAATTACGAGCAGTTGTAAGCTGTAAGCTGTGGGTGCTGGGAACCAAGCCCAGCTCCTCTGCAAAGGCATCCAGTGCTCTTCAGCAGGGGGCTGTCTCTCAGCCTGACCCATCTGATTCCTATAAGGGGCTGTGACTAGGCCACATTGGAAGGGGGCCTGGGGGAAGGTTCTAGTGTTGTTCGTAGACATTGTCCTGAAATAGCTTTGCTGCAGTTCTGTCCCTACAATGCGCTTGCGGGCACACACACACACACACACACACACACACACACACACACACACACACACACAGAGGCTTCTACACCCTTTCCAGTAGTGGCTGTGGCACTCACTTCCTTATCTTTTCTAAGCTGGTGGCAGAGCATTCGTTGTTGAAATTTATGCTCCTTGGCAGCCCTCCAGGGCACACGGCAATTCCTGTTTGTTTGATTTAGCTTTTGTTTGGGTAGGCTTGCATTTTGTCTGTTTTGCTTTGTGGAGTTCTTTTCCCCCCACATTTTCATGTTTAAATCCCTTGGACTTCATTTCTATTTATTTTACCAGCTTGCTTCATAATATTGCTAAAAAGTTGTTTGCTTTAAGCTATAACAAAATAAGTAGTCTTGGATTAATCTGTCTCCTAGACGCAGCTCTGTAGGTGATTAAAACAAAATAACCTGCATTCGTAGCTTGCCCTTACCACGTTCTCATAGTACACCATGTGCTTCTGGTTTTCTTTGTTGAGAGATGTCTCTTGGCTGTTCTCTCTCTCTCTCTCTCTCTCTCTCTCTCTCTCTCTCTCTCTCTGCCTCTGTCTCTCTCTCTGTCTGTCTCTGTCTCTGTCTCATCAAGAGGGTCTCAATATGCAGTCCTGGCTCTCCTAGAACTCCAAGAGATCTGCCTGCCTCTGCTCCCTGAGGTCCAGGAATAAGGGGGCACGCTGACAAGCCTGGCCTTCCTCTGTCATCTAACTGGTAGGTCATGCCAGCTCTAAACAGAGGTGGTCAGTATCCTCTGAAGTCCTCGCTCTTCTTGTTCCGTCTCTGTCACCCTCCCTCCTTTGTCTTAGTACCTCAACTCTACAACTGATCCCATAAGATAAAAACCAGCCTACTTGCATGTCTTCTAGTGGTTTGTGATGTTCGGAGTAACTCCCTCTAATTCTCTACAAACACCCGTTATTTTGTGGCCACACCAGTGAGTGAGTGAATTTTCAACTCTGTAGACATTTCTAAATGTTGCTCAGAGCCTTCATGGTTGGTGTGTTCTTCACTCCAGGAGACAGACCCACATGTCCTCTGTCTCCTGTGTGCCCCTCGGTCACTGTAAAGGGAATCTTGGCCCTGTGGTCCTCTAGTCTATTCTCAGGCTTTCATTTTCTTCCGTTCTGGAAACAACTTGTCTGCTAGCATCTCCTTCACTGCAGACACTGGGACTGAATGCAAGGACGCTCCCTTGCCCTGCAGAGACTCACTTGAGGAGATTCAGGGAATTGATATCCAGGGTAGGTAATCCTGAAAGGTGAAGGCAAGCCACTGAGCGAAAGGCCGCTGAAGGAAGGAAGACCTGTGCAGCCTGTGTACCAACAAGCCAGGTTCCTACCCCACCTCCATCACACCACATTATCTTCTTTGATGAGGCTATTAAATGTGTGGTTCTGCCCACCATTGTCTGGGCTCCAAGTCTCTCCGGCAAGGTTAATCTCCTCTGCAAGATCATCCAACGAGTGGTAGATCTTTCTTCAAGAGACATAGACTTCCTCTGGCCAACAGGTTCCCCTTTTCCTTCTCTCAGTTGAAGATTCATGGGGAAATTATGATTCCTTAGGGCCTACTGTTTTAATAGTCTGAAAACCAAAAAGGGGTGCAAGTGTCTCTTCAGTTGTCCTTCAGAATAAATTCATTCGGCCTAGGCAGGCCAGAATTACCTCATTGTGGGGAGAGGATAAGGGTAGGGGTGTGTTCTGTGGAGAGATCAGCAGAACAGCGCGTTTATCTACCACCATTCTGATGCAGCTAGTCTACCCTGTTTCTGTCTGTACAGATGAGACAAAAGATGAATGCAGAGTAAGCAGACTGGAGAGGCAGGAGAGGGCCAGCCAGACCCTGAAGGGCAAGACTTGTCAGGCATTCGACCTTAATCTTGGCACTAGAAAGGCATTTATAGGTTTAAGTAGTGAAAGAAAATGGTCAGACTAGAGAGCTGTATGTTCTTTGTGTTTGGTGTGGAGAATGGGTTCGGATGCGCTGAGGACAGCCTGTCTGAGTGGATCTCAGGATACCCCCTTCCCAAATTTATCCTTTGATTTTACTCACAACAGTTGTCCACCTTGAGGCATTTACCTGGTTAGTGAGAGAACTTGTCCCAAACTTAAGCTCTCTTTGTCCAGTTTCTTGTCTTGACGGCTAGAACGCTTCCTGATCAAGCTATGAGCTTGTTCTAAAGTGAAGATATTGCCCAGAGTACACACTGGGTTCTGAAGAGCCCCTTGTCCCGCCTTCCATTTTATATCCACTAGAATTTTGGTGCCAGTCTGGGTCTAGGCAGAGTTCAAGAATCTCTTTGGATTTTGACATATAGTATAATTTACACAGTTGGTCCCTCCTGCCTGAACCTGGATGAATTTCATTGTCCCCCTTTTCCTGCTACAGTCAAAAAATATTCCAAATACCTTACTGTCCATCTGTATTGCATGTCCACAGAGACAGTAAACTTGAGAAGATGACAGGAAATGAGATGAGTTTAACTTGCTTTTAGATTTTAGGCAAGTTACTTAACTTAGCTCTCTCTGCCTCTGCATCCTCATCTGTAAAGTGTAGAACTGATGGAGTTGTGAGTGAGTGCATAAGTAAACACATACAATGCCTAGTCTACGGTAGACATTCACTATTTCATTACGGCGTCTAGACGTTATCCTAGAGCAGCTGCAAGAGGACACAGAAGAAAGTCCTAAGATGGGTCACAGTCACCACCTTGAAAGTTCTGCTCCTTTGCTTCATTCTGGGTAACTAGGAGGTGCTGGCAGTCTCAACCTGCCCAGCTTGAGGGTCCTTATCATATTCAGATATTGCAAAATAATAAAAACATAACTGATACAAAGTGAAGGCTTACTATAGGTCAATTCCTATTCGGAACACTTTATTTAGACTAAGTCATTTGGTCCTCACAACAGTGCTTTGAGATGGTACTATGAGGAAACTAAGGTGGAGAGGGCCTAAGTAACTTGGCCAAGAACACATTACCTGATGGAGTTTGTCTCTGGCCCAACAGGCAGACTCTAAATGGAAATTCAGGTGAGTTCCCCATCAGGAAAGGGAAGGTCTTCACTGCCTTCCCCAGGTGTAACCTTGAAAAGGGATTTTGAATCTCTTTATCAATCAACTCTATTACAGCCCACAGATTTAAGGGCCTTTTCCAGTTCAATTTCACTAGAATAAAGATCTTGACAGCATATAAATTTTCCTAGTGAAAACTAGAGCTATATAATCTATAGCCTATCCCTTTCCACAGACTAAGGTTATGAGTCTATGAGCTGAATTGTACATCCTCTCTATAAAATCCCCCAATTTCTGACACTTTGATCATAAAATCTTTTGATAAAAATATCAAAAACCCCTTTTATCACAATAGTATAAAATTTGACTATTAGTGGCAAAAAAAATTCAGTATCAGGTTTGTCATGATCTGTTTAAACATCATACGAGGAAACATTTATGTCTTGAATAAGTGAAGTCCACATTTGTCGTAATCCACCTACCAATATCAGCCTTTGTTAGCCCTTCAAACAAATCACAGAACTGACTGCTTTGGTTCTCGATAACTCTTTCTTCTCCATGATGGGATATGCTCAAGGCTTTTGGTCATCTCAAAAGTTAGGCTCTCATAAAAGCAGAGAACTGCCTTAGGTTAGGCAAGTCTGTTAACCCCTTCTAGGTTTTGACTTCCTCTTTAGAAGAACTTCTAGCTTTAAAAGATAAACCTTAATTCACACTGTCTGTGCCCCTACACTGTAAATAATAGTATAATTAGTTGTTGCCATGCCTTGGAGATGTTCTGGGTTTAATTTCAGACCAAATACTACAATAATGCAAGTAACCAGAAGTTTTTCTAGCACATAGGAATGCTGTGCTTACACTGTATCATTGTTACTTATTAAGCACTATGTCTCCAAGAACAATGCACAGAGCCTTAATTTGCAAGTACTTTATTGCCTTCCTCTGAGCCTTCAACAACTCCTGACTGTTTTGCTGGCCTCACTGTCACTATCGACTGATCAAGGTGGCAGTACCTGAAAGTTAGATGGCTATTCCTTAAAATAAGACAGAAGTTAGACATATTGTGTGAATTGTCTCAGAATTTAAGGGCCTTTTCCAGTTCAATTTCCTTACACAGATGGCTTCTCTGGTAGTCTTATACCCATCGTAGAGCTTGCTTCAGATTTGAAGTCCGTCCTTTCAGATCTCACTGCGGTGTATCAGCTAAGCTTCTGTGGCTGTCTAGACCCCATGATGTCATCTCAGCATGTCCGCAGCATCTTTGCCAGCAGATGCTACCTCAAGAAACCACTTGTCTTTGTTCTCATGTGAAGTCAAGTTTTATCATAAGGTTGCAAAAATGATTCATTCACATCCCCATCCTCCTCTTTGAATCCTAGCTCTATTTCGATTTTCTTCACAAGTGTGGTTACTTCCTCCACTGATGTCTTGAACCATGCAGGCTTCCATGAGGGCTGAAAGCAATTCCTCCCAAACTCCAGTATTTGTATTTGATATCCTTCCAGGATTTACAAACAGTTTCAATGACATATAGGATAACGAATCTTTTCCAAAGGATTGTCAGCGAGATTTGTCTAAGTCCATCAGAGGAACCACTACCTCAGACAGCTATAATCTCATTGTTTCTTAAATAATAAGACTTGAAAATTAAAGTTACACCTTGAGCTGGGGGCTACATAATGGATGTCGTGTCAGATGTTGTGATAGAGAGATATGATTGCACTATCAAACCTCTATCAGAGTTACTGGGTGACCAGGTTCATTATCAATGGGCAGCAATATTTTGAAATCTTTTTTTCTAATAGGAGTTTTCAACAATAGGCTTAAGCTATTGACTAAACCATGCATTAAACAGAGGTGTTGTCATCCAGTCATATCTGCACCACTTACAGAACACAGGCAGAGTAGAATTACTATAGTTCTTAAGGACCTAAGACTTTACAAATGGCGATTGAACATTGGTGTCAAGGTAGGATGCCATTTTTTAAGGCTTGAATGAATCCCAGACGTGGCCATCACCCACTGCTGAGCCCCAGCTGTGAGAGTCAGCCTCTGCTATAGAAGCATTGACTTTGCCAATCATGAGAGTTCGAGATGGAGTCATCGTCTAACAGGAAGCTTTTGGTCTACACTGAGACCTGGTTATTCAGGTAGCTGCCTTCATCGATAAGTGAGGCTGCACATGCTAGATTCTTTGCTGTGGTATCCACACCAGCATCTGCTGTGACATCTGCACCTATCTATCTATCTTCGTATAGAAATGGCGTCTTACTTCATGAACAAACCCGATTTAAAGCTTTCTTCTGTGGCTGTCCCCCTGCTCTCAGCCCTCACAGAATTGAAGCCATCAGGCCTTGCTCTGGATTAGATTTTTGGCTGAAGGGAATATTGTTTGCTCAGCTGCCCAGGCCACTTTCTCTGTATCAGTAGCAAAGATGTCTTGCTTTCTTATCATCCATATGTTTATTGAAGCTGTACTTTTAATTTCTTTTAAGAGCCTTCATTCTGCATTCACAACTTGGCTAACTGGCACCTTAAGAGGCTGCTATCTTGTGGCTGGGTTGGCTGTGGACAGACCCTGCATCAAAAAAAGCATTTCTAGCTTTTGCTTTAAAGAGAGACATAAGACCCATTTCCCGTTTCTTAGATGCCACTGTAGGATTATTAATCTGCCTTATTCCATTACTGTCATGTCTCAAGAGTAGCAAGGCCCGAGGAGAGGGACAGAGACAGGGCACACACAGCATCAAGTTTCCATCCTGTATAGACATAGTTTGTGATACCCGAAAACAATTTTAATAATACTGCCACAGATCATGCATCCTAAATCACCATAATAGATCTGTGACAGTTACTGTGATTGTTGTTTGTATATGCTTGGCCCAGGGAGTGGCACTGTTAGGAGGTGTGGCCTTGTTGGAGTGGGTGTGTCACTGGATGTGGGCTTTAAGACCCTCATCCTAGCTGTCTAGAAGTCGGTCTTCTAGCAGTCTTCAGATGAAGATGTAGAACTCTCAGCTTCTCCTGTACTACGCCTGCCTGGATGCTGCCATGTTCCTGTCTTGATGATAATGAACTGAACCTCTGAACCTGTATGCCAGCCCCAATGAAATGTTGTCCTTTATAAGACTTACCTTGGCCATGGTATTTGTTCACGGCAGCAAAACTCAGAGACAGTTACCAAAACATGGCATTGAACATATGCTGTTGGAAAAATGGCACATGTAGACTTGCCACTTTGAGTTGGCAAAAAAATACAGTAGAGGACAGGAGAGATGGCTTAATAGTTAAGGCACTGTCTGTGCATGAGTGAGGACCAGAGTTCAGATCCCCAGAACCCACATAAATGTCAGGTAATTGTGGCAACCAGCCTGTAACGCTAGCCTTAGAATCAGAGACAAGCAATCCCAGAGCAAGCTTGCTGGCAGGACCTCCATCTGGAGATAGACCATGCCACAATGAAAAGAGACGGGAGGGCGATGGAGATGATTACCAGCACAAGCCTCAACGTGGCTTCATCAACCTCAACATTATAAAGAAGTGTTTATTAAGCACCTACTATGTACACAGCAAACATTGTTTTCCTGCCCAGAATCATAAATAGTTGCCCTGTTAAATCCCGAGACTGTCTTGGGGTTCACTTCCATGCAGTCTGTTTCTCTATATCTTTCTATTACCTACAGTTTTATCATAAAGTTTTATGTTCTTTAGTCTTATTTTCTTATACTCCACACAAGCAAAAGGAATTCTTAGCATGTTGCAAATTAGTATTAAGTCATGAACAATGCTTTTCTTTTAATTTTTCAATGTCAAGGAATGCATGCTAGGTAATGTTTCTTAGGAGAAAAGGAACCATAGCCATGAAATGTTCAATTTTAATCCAAATGGGTCAGCTGACATGCTAGTTTTAATGAGTTGAAATAATGAATTTGTCATAGAATCCGAGCCTTCCCCAAGTTATAAATTTCCCAGACTGAAATACTGTAGAAAATTTATAAGATCTGCCATTACAATAGACTGTTTCAAATTATCTCAGTTGTATTGAACTAAAAGTAAACCTGATGAGGGCATATCAGGTAGTTGTGAGGCAGTGACAGAGAAAAGAGTGATTAGGCTATTTATCAAGTGTAAACTCAGTAATGATGGTGGCAAGGTTGGCTGCCATTTTTTAAGGCTTGAATGAATCCCAGACATGGTCATTATTTCATTTAATTCTCACGCTCGCCTAATGAGTTGTAAGTTATTCCTATGATTTCTGTTTTACAGATAAGAAAATGGAGCTTACAGTAAAGTGTTCAATCTAAAACAGGAAAGGGGAGGTAAAGTTGAAGGCATAGGAAGAATGGGAGGATGGGTGTCTTAGCTACGGTTTCAACGGCTGTGAAGAGACACCATGGCCATAGCAAACTCATAAAGGACAGCACTCACTGAGGCTCACTTGTGGGTTCATCATGGCAGGAAGCATGGCCACATGAAGGAAGGCAGACCTGGTGCTGGAGAGGTAGCTGAGAGTTTTACGTCTGGATCTAAAGGTAGCAGGAGGAGAGAGTGAGCCAACTGGGCTTGGCTTGAGCTTCCAGAACCTCAAAGCCCACCCACAGTGGCTTGCTTCCTTCAACAAGGCCACACCTACTCTAACAAGGCCATAAGCCTTTTAAATGACAGCACTCCCTATGAGCCTGCGGAGTCCATTTTCATTTACACCACTCTCCTCTTCTCCCTGACCCCTGTAGGCTTGCAACATATCATGATGTATTTTGTCCAACTTCAAAAGGTCCTGTAGTCTATTACAGTGTGAACACTCCACAGTTCAAGTCTCTGAGACCCAGCAATCTCTTGTCTGTAATCACCTACAAAATACAAATTAAAAAGCAGATCACATACTTTCAATATACAATGGCACATGATATACATTACCATGCCAAAAGAAAGGAAAGAGAATTTAGGAAATACTGGACCAAAGCAAGACCAAAAAAATAAAATAAAAATAAAAATCAGCTGAGCAAACTCCAAACTCTGCATCTCCATGTCTGATGTGAAAGTTCTCTTCAGATCTCCAACCCCTTTCAGCTTGTTGACTGAAACACACTTCTTTCTCCTGGGCTGGTTCCACTCCCTGTAGGCAGCTTTCCTGGGCAGGCATCCCATGACTTTGGCATCTCCAACATCTTGGGGTCTTCAAGGCAATCCAGGTTTCACATTCACAGCTTTATTCAATGGCTTTCTAGGCCTCCATGCAGGGACACCCTTGCCTCAGTAGCTGTCCTTAGCCATGGATAAATAACCCTTTTCTTGTATCCTTGACTCTAAAGCAGTAACACATGGTCGAGTACTGCTGCTTGCTGGGGCTGGGCCATACCCCTCATTCAACCACATTTTCACCAGTTTTCTTTTTTTTTTTTTTTTTTTTTTTTTTTTTTTCAGACTTCGCTATTTTAATTGCTTTCTTTGAATGTTGCGCAAGAAAGAGTGACTCAGATACCTGAGTATATCAGAGAGGTCTCCTGACTGCTGGGTGAAGAGTCATTCTGCTCTCAACACCTGCCCTCTCTCTACCACTTCCAGCAAAGTTCCTCCATCCCGTGCCTTCTAAATCTGCCACAGAATCCCACTGGCTCCCATAGGTTGCTAAAGCACGAAAGCAGGACCCGGAAATGGGGGGAGGGGGAAGATCCGGAGCGGGGGAGGTCAGAGGCACAGACACACACGGCTTGCCTTCTGATGGCCAATGTTTTAGCTCTAAAATGAGAGAAATATCTAATGAAGTTCCTATAAGAAGGGTTTTGGACAGAAAACCTGAAAGGCTTTGGAAAATCATTTGGGTATTTTGAATCTCTTTCCCTCTCTCTCTGTCTTCTTTTCTTCTTTTCTCCCTCTCTCCTCTCCCCCTCCCCGCTCCCCCTGTGTGTGTACAGAGGGCAATCTCGCTATCACCCTCAGGATATGGTCCACATCCTAGAGACAGGGGTCTCTCAGTGGCCTGGAGCTCACAACTAAACTAGGTTTACTGGCTAGCTACAGAGATTCCCCTGCCTCCGCCCCTCCCCATTGCTAGAATTATAAGCCTGGTGCACCACACCATTTTCTGGAGGTCCTCAGCGGAGGCTAGAATTTGGGTCCTCCTGCTTGCAACCCAAGTACATTACCAACTGAACTATCCACCTAGCCCCCCTGACCCCCAGTCCCCCCAGCCTTAGCTTTTTCTTTCTTCTCTTTTTTTTTTTTTTTTTTATTAACTTGAGTATTTCTTATATACATTTCGAGTGTTATTCCCTTTCCCGGTTTCCGGGCAAACATCCCCCTCCCCCCTCCCCTTCCTTATGGGTGTTCCCCTCCCAACCCTCCCACCATTGCCGCCCTCCCCCCATAGACTAGTTCACTGGGGGTTCAGTCTTAGCAGGACCCAGGGCTTCCCCTTCCACTGGTGCTCTTACTAGGATATTCATTGCTACCTATGGGGTCAGAGTCCAGGGTCAGTCCATGTATAGTCTTTAGGTAGTGGCTTAGTCCCTGGAAGCTCTGGTTGCTTGGCATTGTTGTACTTTTGGGGTCTCGAGCCCCTTCAAGCTCTTCCAGTTCTTTCTCTGATTCCTTCAATAGGGGACCTATTCTCGGTTCAGTGGTTTGCTGCTGGCATTCGCCTCTGTATTTGCTGTATTCTGGCTGTGTCTCTCAGGAGCGATCTACATCCGGCTCCTGTCGGTCTGCACTTCTTTGCTTCATCCATCTAGTCCCATTGGGTGGCTGTATATGTATGGGCCAAATGTGGGACAGGCTCTGAATGGGTGTTCCTTCAGTCTCTGTTTTAATCTTTGCCTCTCCCTTCCCTGCCAAGGGTATTCTTTTTCCTCATTTAAAGAAGGAGTGAAGCATTCACATTTTGATCATCCGTCTTGAGTTTCGTTTGTTCTAGGGATCTAGGGTAATTCAAGCATTTGGGCTAATAGCCACTTATCAATGAGTGCATACCATGTATGTCTTTCTGTGATTGGGTTAGTTCACTCAGGATGATATTTTCCAGTTCCAACCATTTGCCTACGAATTTCATAAACTCGTTGTTTTTGATAGCTGAGTAGTATTCCATTGTGTAGATGTACCACATTTTCTGTATCCATTCCTCTGTTGAAGGGCATCTGGGTTCTTTCCATTTTCTGGCTATTATAAATAAGGCTGCGATGAACATAGTGGAGCACGTGTCTCTTTTATATGTTGAGGCATCTTTTGGGTATATGCCCAAGAGAGGTATAGCTGGATCCTCAGGCAGTTCAATGTCCAATTTTCTGAGGAACCTCCAGACTGATTTCCAGAATGGTTTTACCAGTCTGCAATCCCACCAACAATGGAGGAGTGTTCCTCTTTCTCCACAACCTCGCCAGCATCTGCTGTCACCTGAGTTTTTGATCTTAGCCAATCGCACTGGTGTGAGGTGAAATCTCAGGGTTGTTTTGATTTGCATTTCCCTTATGACTAAAGATGTTGAACATTTCTTTAGGTGTTTCTCAGCCATTCGGCATTCCTCAGCTGTGAATTCTTTGTTTAGCTCTGAACCCCATTTTTTAATAGGGTTATTTGTTTCCCTGCGGTCTAACTTCTTGAGTTCTTTGTATATTTTGGATATAAGGCCTCTATCTGTTGTAGGGTTGGTAAAGATCTTTTCCCAATCTGTTGGTTGCCGTTTTGTCCTAACCACAGTGTCCTTTGCCTTACAGAAGCTTTGCAGTTTTATGAGATCCCATTTGTCGATTCTTGATCTTAGAGCATAAGCCATTGGTGTTTTGTTCAGGAAATTTTTTCCAGTGCCCATGTGTTCCAGATGCTTCCCTAGTTTTTCTTCTATTAGTTTGAGTGTGTCTGGTTTGATGTGGAGGTCCTTGATCCACTTGGACTTAAGCTTTGTACAGGGTGATAAGCATGGATCGATCTGCATTCTTCTACATGTTGCCCTCCAGTTGAACCAGCACCATTTGCTGAAAATGCTATCTTTTTTCCATTGGATGGTTTTGGCTCCTTTGTCAAAAATCAAGTGACCATACGTGTGTGGGTTCATTTCTGGGTCTTCAATTCTATTCCATTGGTCTATCTGTCTGTCTCTGTACCAATACCATGCAGTTTTTATCACTATTGCTCTGTAATACTGCTTGAGTTCAGGGATAGTGATTCCCCCTGAAGTCCTTTTATTGTTGAGGATAGCTTTAGCTATCCTGGGTTTTTTGTTATTCCAGATGAATTTGCAAATTGTTCTGTCTAACTCTTTGAAGAATTGGATTGGTATTTTGATGGGGATTGCATTGAATCTGTAGATTGCTTTTGGTAAAATGGCCATTTTTACTATATTAATCCTGCCAATCCATGAGCATGGGAGATCTTTCCATCTTCTGAGGTCTTCTTCAATTTCTTTCTTCAGTGACTTGAAGTTCTTATTGTACAGATCTTTTACTTGCTTGGTTAAAGTCACACCGATTCACCAGTTTTCAATGGTTTCCTTCACTGGCTAAGCTTGGCTGTCATGGAACTTACTCTGTATACCAGGCTAGCCTCAAACTCAGAGACAAACCTGCTTCCGCCTTCTGAGTGCTGGGATTAAAGACATGTGCCACCACACATGGCCCTAAACTCTTCTTTAATTCCTTTGCACAAGTTCAAAGCTTGGCTGGGCAGGCTCACCATGAGGGCACCAGTTCCCTATCCATTTAGCATTAGTTTTTCCTGTAAACTTTTCATCTCCTGGAGCACTAGACTTGACTCCACTTTCTGTCCTTGTGCTCCATTTCTCTCCAAACTCTAGTTTGTATTTTAACTCGCTTAGCTTGCTCCCTTTCATTATAGGTCTGTATAAGTGTGGCCACTAATAACTACACAACACAGTCAATACTAGGCTGTCTGGAAATCTCCTCTGCCAAAGCCGTTAATCCATAACTCTTCCATTTAGCCTTAGGCACGGTTTTTGGACAAGAGCCAAAAGTAGCCATGTTATTTGTGCGCGCGCGCACACACACGTACACACACACACACACACACACACACACACACACACACACACACCCCAAACACAAGAATGGTCTCTAGGCCCCAAGAGTTCAGTTCACACTCAGCACCACTGTCTTCCCTGCTTCTATTAGCGTGGTTCACTAAGCTCCACTTGAAGCAGTCAACTGCTTTTCCTAATCCTAAGTCCATGTTCCTCCAAACAAAAGCATGGTCAGGCCTGTCACAGCAACACCCCAGTCCCTGGAACCAACTTCTATCTTGTTAGGATTTCTATGGCTCTGAAAATACACCATGACCATGGCAACTCTCGGAGGTTTAGTCCATTGCTGTTGTGGGAAGCAATGATAGCACACAGGCAGACATGGCGCTGGAGAGGAAGCTGAGTTTTACATCTGGATCTGCAGCAGCAGGAAGAGAGGGAGGTTGGGGAGCACAAGCCAGCACCTGGCTTAGGCTTCTGAAACCTGAGAACCCACCCCCAGTGGCCTACTTTCTCCAACAACGTATTATCTTTTCAAATAATGCCACTCCCTCTGAGCCTATGGGGACCATTTTCATTCAAACCACCACAGTGGGTATGGTCAAAATACTTGGTGTGCATGTATGGAATTATCAAAGAATAAATATTTAAAGAAATAAATTAATAAAAAGAGAGAAACATAAATAAACCTCCCTCCTGTTATTTTACACTGAGCACAAACTGCTTGTTGGATGTTGCTGTGCTACTTTTCATGGATCCCATCTGTCTCTCAGTGGTAGACAGATCTGGACAGATCCCTCTCTGCCATCTGTAAGGTTGTCAGCTGCCTAGACCTTGCAAGTCCTCATGCCTCTATGTGCCTGTTAGGGTGGGAATGTCAATGGTAACTTCTCCATCCCCTTGAGTTTGAGCCCCTTGGGCGAGGAAATTCCAGTAATCCCTATCAGTCCTTCTGAGCCCCATTTTTCTGGGAAGAACTGTGTACGGTGACAGATTGCAGTAGTAGCTTGTTGCTCAACAGTAATTCCTCCATCCTGGTCCAGATACAGCAATGCAGTGACACCTCTCCCTCCATGAAGGATCTCCATCCAGATAAGGCAGACGAGAGGAAGCCCTGCTGGAAAGAGAGTCTTCCAGTTTGGACCAAGCTCAGGGAAGCTGTCCCCACATCAGGGGAGCAGCCCCACCATGGTACCTTACGACCTTTAAATAGCAGGATCTCCCAAGAGCAAATACAGTTTGAGCTACTACTTTAACCAAGATTTTAATGCATTTAAAATCTCTACTTCCACAAAGTCACCTCAGATCAATTAGACATTCTGACCATTTGCATACCTACTGTAGGACAGTCCTGTTTTCATCTCATAGTTTCTTGGGCATACTCTAAAGCTAACGTTGATTTTTTTTTTTAATGCAGATATTTCTCAGGCCTGGCTTTAGAGCCTTGCACTTTTGTGTCGATGGCGGAGGAAGCCCCAGGCTTCCCTGCACTCTCAGCCCAGCCATCTACTTCCCTCCTACCATTATGTGGGAAGAAGCTCCATGTTTGCCAAATGGCAAAACAGCCTTTACTTGACAGGATGTATCTCACTTGTGTGCTAAGGCTTTATCCTGGGAACGTTTTCTTTCATGGAAAATGACCATCTCCTCCAGGAGTATATAATTTTTTCAGGAACATGGAGTTTTAAAAATGAAACCACCTATCACACAGAATGATCTTTGGTTTTTGTGAAGGTGGACTCTTTTTTTATACCGTGTGACTGTTCATTATCTTAAGCCCTATTAGTTATAGCACGCAAGCCTGAAGAATGGAGCAGTTTAAATTTACCCGAGACAAAATATCTCACTATAGTTAGATTCTGAAACTGCGCCAGCAAAATCGTATTTGAATGAATCTTGAGTTCATTTTTGAAGGACTGGCTTTCCACTTTAAATGTGTAAAACAGTTATTGAAATTGCAGTAGAGCCAGGCTCCATGTGACATAGCTGTGGTGTTTGTTGGGCTTTTTACTCCTAATGAGTGAGTGGCCTAATGGGCAGGGTTTTCTTTTTTTTCCAGCTGAGGGAATGAAGCTCGCTTCATAAGAATTTCATTCAGTGATGTGTTCACATTGTGCCGCACTCATTACTATGTCTCCTGAACAAGACTGCCAGGGATATAGTCAGATAATATCATTGCTAAAAAGTGCAGAGTAATTTGGGTAGAAAACTAATGTAACAGCTTTAGCAATAGACTATAATAGACCACTTAGTGCCTAGTGTAAAGATAGTAGAATTATTTTTAGCTTTCAGTGGGTCAGATCAGTAGGATTAAAACACACAAATTCACTGACAGCATTCACCTCAGAGGAGCTCTTTGTGATGTCAGATCTCCATGTCTAACCTTAAGTATTAAAGTCATCTAGTCAGAAGTATTTCATTTTTCCCCCAGTTTTGTTTTAAAAATCTGAAGCCTTGAGATTAAGAGATGTTAAGTCAGGGAGGTACACCACTAATCAAATCAGGAAGTGGCTATCGAGCGCCTGCGCCGTACCAGGTGCCTCTCTGGTACTTGTAGAGCATCATCCAAACAAATAGGCCGCTCAGATCCCGGAGCTCCTAGTCTCCCTGTGAGAAGACAGGCGACAGCGGAGTAAGATAACAGTTTCAGGTACAGATGAAACCCTGCGGGGAGACTAAAACGCAAACAATGGAAGGACAAGCTTGTTTTAGATCTGGAAGCTAGAGAAGGCCTCTGTGACAAGTGACAGTTAAACTGAGACTTAAATGACAGAAAACCACCTACCATCTACAGGAAGAGCCATTCAGAGAGGGGAAACACAGTTGCAAATGTTCTAAAGTGGGTTGTGCTTGGCAGGACTGAGAGAGTAAAGAAAGCCACAGGATGGTTGATTGCAGCGAGCGAGCGAACTGCAGCCAATTCTGAGTGAAATCTGAAAGGAAGACATGAGCGAGATGATGTGTGCCCTGGCTGGTTTGTGTGTCAACTTGACACAAGCTGGAGTTTTCCCAGAGAAAGGAGCCTCCATTGTGGAAATGCCTCCATGAGACCCAGCTGTAAGGCATTTTCTCAACTAGTGGTCAAGGGGGAGGACCCAGCCCATTGTGGGTGGTGCCATTCCTGGGCTGGTGGTCTTGAGTTCTATAAGAGAGCAAGCTGAGCAAGCCAGGGAAGCAAGCCAGTAAGTAACATCCCTCCATGGCCTCTGCATGAGCTCCTGCTTCCTGCTCTGTGTGAGTTCCAGTCCTGACTTCTTTGGTGATGAACAGCAATATGGAACTGTAAGGGTTCCTCCCAAACTTGCTTCTTGGTCGTGATGTTTTGTGGAGGAATAGAAACGCTGACTAAGGCAATGTGCTGTGCACGCATGCTGCTCTACACAACCTGCGTTATCGTGTTGACCAGGTCACATATTGTTTCGCACTGTACTGTGCCATCGTCTCACATTGTATCGTACATTTATATTGTGTTTTATCTTTGTTTCTCTACTTTACAAAGACAGCCAAAGAAAGAACACTGACATTCTCAGGTCTGCAGAGTTTCTGGCATTCCTAGTAGAGCCACACAGAGCTTACAATGCCCTTGACCCCAACACCTTCCCATGCTCTTTCTGAAGATCCTTTAAAGGGCTGAAAAGATGCCTTGGTTGACATAGAATTTGCCAAAAGCATGAAGACCAGAGTTTGGATCCCCAGCACCAGGGAGGACAATCCTTAGGGCTCGATGGCCCGTGGCTCTAAGTAACTCAGTGAACTGAAGGTTCAGTGAGCTATCCCACTGCAAAAACCAAGTTAGGCAGAGAATGATTGAGGAAACACCCGATATGGACCTCTGGCTTCCACCTGCATCGAATACATAAAGACCACGACTATACATTTATGCACAGTGAAAAATACACACAAGTCTGTCTCAGGTCGGCTTGTCAGATACTTTCTGGGTACATACTAGCCTTGAAAAGCAATGCACTCCCTGGGCTGCTGCAGACAAAGGCTTAACTACTGAGACTTGCGCACAGTTTGGGTCCTGGAACCCTGACTAGGGGCAATGAGGGAATGAAGAAAGAATAGACATACACATAGGAAAGCTGGGATCAGGCTGGAGTCTGCTAGTGCCATCAAGCAGTACTTATTATGCCTGGCCCAGGGTGGTGAGTGTCTAGTTTTGCTAGGAAGTCTCTGTAGGCAAGCAGTGTCAGGCTGTAAACAGCTGGGAGCAGAAAGATGCCTACACTGACCACTGATGCACACACTGGTCACTGATGCACACACTGACCACTGGGTACACACACTGACCAGTGGTGCACACACTGGTCACTGATGCACACACTGATCACTGGGTGCACACACTTGTCACTGATGTACACACTGATCACTGATGCACACACTGGTCACTGATGCACACACTCGTCACTGGATGCACACACTGGTCACTGGATGCACATACTGGTCACTGGATGCACACACTGACCACTGGGTATACACACTGACCAATGATGCACACACTGGTCACTGATGCACACACTGATCACTGATGCACACACTGATCACTGATGCACACACTGATCACTGATGCACACACTGATCACTGATGCACACACTGGTCACTGGATGCACACACTGACCACTGGGTACACACACTGACCAATGATGCACACATTGGTCACTGATGCACACACTGATCACTGATGCACACACTGATCACTAATGCACACACTGGTCACTGGATGTACACACTGATCACTGGATGCACACTGATCACTGATGCACACACTGGTCACTGGATGTACACACTGATCACTGGATGCACACTGATCACTGATGCACACACTGATCACTGATGCACACACTGGTCACTGGATGTACACACTGATCACTGGATGCACACACTGATCACTGATGCACACACTGGTCACTGGATGTACACACTGATCACTGGATGCACACTGATCACTGATGCACACACTGGTCACTGGATGTACACACTGATCACTAGATGCACACTGATCACTGATGCACACACTGGTCACTGGATGTACACACTGATCACTGGATGCACACTGATCACTGATGCACACACTGGTCACTGGATGTACACACTGATCACTGGATGCACACTGGTCACTGGATGTACACACTGATCACTGGATGCACACTGATCACTGGATGCACACTGGTCACTGGAACTCCCCAGGAAGGCCTCACCATCCAGCCGAACCTCAGCTGGGTAAAGCTTTGCCACTCCCCTGAGGCTGAGGCATTGGAGTCCCCAGTATGGTTGTCCCATGTCAACAGCACACATGCATACAGGGCTCCTACTCCCCACAGGCAACAGAAATTGTGATAGGTTTTTGTGTAAAGCCTCAATTCTATCTATAATTTCAATCACAGAACACCTACCTTTCCTACCAGCTAATTTATCCCTAGATTACAAATCATAACACGATACTAAATCCAGATGTCAGTAATTCATGCTAACATAATCTTCATCTGTTTCCCTGGATACAGAACATGGTCTGTGTATGCATCAGGCCAAATTGTATTATATGAATATTTCTTTTGGTAGGGGGAGGATAGGGGAAGTTCTTTTTTTTTTTTACATTTAATAAAATGTATGAAAGCCTAAAGATACATATTCTTTAAATGGAACTGCATAAGCTAGCTGGCTCTGATTATTGTGACTCAAGGGGGGATGGGTTTTTACACTGAAGAATCAGGGAGTAATAGACTGTTTCCCTGCATATGTCTTCAGACCTTATACAGTCAAAATATACTCACCTGAAGTTGCTACTGAATTCATCTTTCCTGTGATTTATGTTGTTGAACTGCATTACCACGGACAGCCATTGGCTCTTCCTGCAGATATAATTAATGGAGATTCTCATGTTGAAAGAGAAACAAGTCAGTAGTTCAGGTTTCAGAGGGCGAGCTACAGTCAGGCTCCTCTTCTTGCCGGTAGTAATTCATTCTGTAAACAGGACTTTACTGTTTCTTCCAAGCTCCCTGGTTCTTTGGATCAGTAGATTGCCCTCCTGTCTAGAATGAGCCTGCATGGCCTAGTACCCATGGTTAGTATCTCTTTCCAGGCGTGGCCAATCCCAGTTTTCCTGAAGGTTCTGGAAAAGAACCCTTGACTCTGACAGGGTAGGATCTTTTGTACAGCTCTCAAAGCCTTTTCCACTCTGCTTCTTATTTATCAGAACTGCATCTGTGGACTGTAAGTGTGCATGCGTGTGTACATGGACTATTTTAGTCACAGAGCATCCTATGCACACTCCTCTTGGGTTAGAAATATAACACCCCATTCGTTCTGTGGCTGAAGCCCCCCCCGGGTAGCCCTGCCTGAGTGCATTTCCAGTCCTCTGTCACAGAGCCAATCCATACTTTGAACGTTTTACAGTCATTCATGTGGGCCCTTATGTTTTATGACAAAAAGATAATGCACCTCAAATAATATGTGGTACTATGTTGCTCACTTTTAACTTATACAACTGTACACCAATTTTTCTCTTCCATTTTCAGGCCCTTATCTGCATCAATATGTGCATCTTTCCTTTAATTCCTTCTGGTTAACAGTGTTGTATTTGGACTCTGGGGAGCACAATAGGCAGGACCCTCTTTGACCATCCTCAGTCAAATAAGAAATAGACTCCCAAGTTCAGGTGAGCAGCAGAGAGAATCATCAATTCTATTAGAGGGCTGGGCTTGCAGAAGAGCAGCTCAAATAGATTTCCCCCTGCAGTGGCGGACTGTGTGTTTATCTGGGCCTCCTCCACTGGCACTATCTGTGCCCCCATCCACTATGAGGAGATGCTTCTAGGGCAAAAGAAAGGACACTAATTAAGCAAGTTCCTCCTTTTGGAAGAATAAGTAGAGTTCTGCCAAATCTCCAAAAGACATCCTTTTACACAGACGTGAAAACAGAGAACAGAAAGTTTCCCTGGAGTACCATAATTTGTATTTTTTTCTTCTATTGGAGGACAAGTTTCTAGCAATAGCCAGGTAGTCAGAACCTGTGCCCATCAGCATCCGGACTCGCTCCCAGGGGGCTGTGCCAGTTCCCGTGCCCAGCAACGATGCCCATGGCGTCCCTTCTCTCATCCAGCACATGCTCCTGCTCATGTATGTGAAGGGACATTCTTACTGCAATTTTAATCTCCTCTGCTACTAGTAAAATTTGTCATCTCCCAACCTTCACAATTGCCCTCAATTCACTATTGTGGCCAAGGATGACGTTGAGCTCCCGATCTCCTGCCTCCTGTACTGAGATTGTAGAAGTGGATCGCCACACTCAGCTTAGGTCACACATTTTATATTTTTTTTTTGAGATTTTTCCATGTATTCTTGGTGGTAATTGTTTTTATTGATGAGGCACAGAAATCATCAGTTATTCATGGCCTAACTCACATTTTTGGGGAGGGAAAGTATCTTTTGATATTAATCTAGGATACATATTTTTCTAGAATGTTAGAGAGAACGCAGGGAAAAGAGAGGAAGCACAGGACCATGTGACATGTTCAGACTTAGGATCACGTGAAGAGCGTGTGTAGTGCCACTTGAACGCACCAGTAGAATTCACCTTAGGGTTTTCTGCCTACACTTACATTATCTTTGAACAATTACTGATTATTTCCCCTACATTAGCCCATTTGAGCAATCATTCTGCAAGCTTTCCTGACTTTTACATTATAGGATTTTACTCTTGGTACTTAAGTGATGGTTTCTGCCTTGGTATTGTTCATGTAAAGAATGATCCACAGAATACCTCCAACCAAAAAGCAGTCTGCCTACTGTTTGGACACTGCACAGCACACTTTCCCACAGTTATCAAATACTGTGGTGGCACTGTGCTGCAATCTGTCAGAGCATGGATTGACCCATATAGATTCATATACTGAAGGCTCGTTCTTCATGGTGGCATTGTTTAGGTGGTGGGACCTTTAAGAGGTGGGGCCTAGGGAAAGCTGATCAGAAGGTGGAGACATCACGCTCACGAACAAAGTGATGCTGTCCTTTTAAAATGGATCATTCCACAGCTGGGAATGCATTTTCCACAGAGCAGGTTGGCCTCTTCTGCCTGTAGCTACTTCCCTTTCTGATGTGTCATGGGACGCAGGCGTCCCTCACTAGGCTGCAGTGCCACGCTGTTTGGCCCCGGTGTGCCCTGAATCATGAACCAAATAAACCTCTCAATAAGTCCCCTAGCCTCAAATATTTCATTGTTGCAGCTCATAGCAAAGTAAAACATACTGTATGGACACTTCATTCTCTTTCAGAGCTTGGGAACGTTATTATATCTAACTCCACCTGAGTCCTGGACTGCCCTGCCTAGTTGTCATAAAACTTTTCTTTTAGGTTCATAGACCTTCATCAATGAAAAAGAACCTTAAAGAACATGTTATATTATCTTTAATTTTATGTGTGAGATTAAATGATCCATTGGAAATCACGAGTGTTTTAATTTGTTTTCTATGGCTGTAATAAAGATTATGACCAAAAGCAACTTGGGAAGAAGAGACTTACTTGGCTTAAGCATCCTTATCACAGTCTACCATTCAGGGAAGGGGAGGCAAGGCAGGAACTGAAGGCAGGACAGGAACCGGGAGGCAGGAACTGACCCAGAGACCACAGAGGAATGCTGCTTACTGACTGACCTGCTCTACATGGCTTCCTCTGCTTGTTTTCATATATCAGCCAGGACCATAGTGCATGCCCTTCCACATTAATTATTAGTCAAGTACGTGCTCCTGCATGCATGCCCATAGGCAGCCTGACAGAGAAAATTCTTCAGCTGAGATCCACTCTGCCCAGATATGTCTAGGTTTGTGTCAAGTTGACAGAAACTAACTAGCAAAACATCCTTTGAAGGGTTAGAACACAAGTCCCTTAGCCCCCAGCATAGAATGTGTTTTGTATTACAATAGATTGCAGAGTCATAGCTTAATTCTGTTTCCTTAAAATTGGGGTAAATTACTATAGTTAGATCATTTTTTCGAGTGGAAGGTTTGAGTGCATTTAGCTTTGGTTTATGAAATGATTTTGTTCTTAGTACTAAAGGAACTGTTTATGATACTTTCCTGAATTAGCTATATGGAAATTCTGTATTCTGCCTTCCTTCTTTAGATGCAACTGTATTTACATGCTAGTCTTTCCAACAGGTTGTATAAATAAGTTAAATGTTATGATAAATTATTCCAAAGTGGCACACTAACAGTTTGCATAAATTAAAACTATGGTGCAACACTTTGCATCAGATTGTAACTAAATGTAAATCTGTAAATGTGTGTGGTTAATTTTTAAATATAATGTTCCAGGCATGGCTGTTTGTATTTAAGTTAGTGAAGTTAACAATAAAATTAGCATATTTAACCCAAGAAGCAAAATACGACCATTAACTCTCATATCCCCACATATCCCTCCATCCCATTTCCTACCTCCCTGCCCAGGTACCACTCCCCTGAACTGAAGGTTTATTATTCCCGTGGGGTTAACCTTACATGAGTGTATGTATATACCTGTGAATCTTAACGTTTAACCTTCCAGTTTATTTAAAAAAACCCAAACATGTCGTCTCGTCAGCTGCCTGTTTTCTGCTTGATGATGTTCCCAGTATTTATCTCTGTTTTATATATAATTCAGCCACTTTAAATGTATATAGCACCGCATCATACACATTTATCACTGTTTGGCTTACCTTGTGTCAATAGGTGATTAGTATTTTGGTCCAATTTTGTTTGCTTGTGCGAGAATTAGTAATACTATGTGAACATAGCGCCCTGGCACACCCGCAAGCAGCACTCCTAGATGTGTACTCAGGAGTAAAATTGTTGTTACAAGGTATGTAAATGTTTACTCAAGTAATGCCAGAGTATTACGATTACAATGCCATTCGCACTGTTGACACCAGTCTGTACTTCCTCTAGTACCCGTTGAGAGTCTGCTGACCTCACACCTTCTCCAGCTCCGGGCACTGTCAGACTCCCTGTTCTTTCCCATCAAGTGGGCTGTCTGATCTCAGGTGGGCCTGATTTGCTCTCCCTGACCAATGGCGTTCTCCATTGCACCTCCCATGCTCACTGATCTGTGAAATTACATAGCCATAGCTTTTACCCATTGATTTTCTATGGATACCAACGTGTATGTTCTTTCTATACATTTGTGCCATAGATTATTTTTACTAAGCATCTAGATATCTTCTCCTAGTTCCTGGCCTGTCTTTTCACTGTCTTCTGATATCCTGTGAGAGTTAAGTAAACACATACTTGGATGTGGGGATCCTGCCCGTAGTCAGAGTGATTCAGCTTGGTAGAGGCCAGGAAGGTGTTACTTGTATTTTTAATAAAATTTAAAAATTTATTATTAACTCTAGATTTGTATTTATTTATTTATTTATTTATTTATTATTAATTCATTTTACATCCCAATCACTACACCCCTCGTGGAGTCCCTCCCTTTTCCTCTGAGAGGGTTCCCTGCCTCGGTATCCCCCGACCCTGGTTAAGTGCACCCTTTCGCACTGAGGCCAGACCAGGCAGCCCAGTCGGGGAATGGATTCCACAGACGACAGGATAAGAAACAGCCCCTGCTCTAGTTGTTGGGAGACCCACATGAAGACCCAGCCACACATCTGCTACATATGTGTGGGGCAGTGAGTGGGCTTTGTCGAACCCGTGTATACTCTTTGATTGGTGGTTCAGACGTTGGGAACCGCCGAGGGTCCAGGTTAGTTGACTGTGTTGGTCTTCCTGTGGCGTTCCTATCCTCTTCAGGTTCTTCAGTCCTTCCCCAAGTGTTTTGTAAGAGTACCTGCTCCATCCAGTGTTTGGCTGTGGGTCTCCGTCTCGCTCAGCTGCTGGGCGGAGCCTTTCAGAGGACAGTTATGCTAGGCTCCTGCCTGGTTGTCCTGTGGGAGCAGGCCTCTGGGGAGGGAGGCAGAGCTGTGGGCTGGAGAGTAAGGTGCTGATCCTCTACAGCAGGTAGAGGTGTGGACGGGAAGGAAGGTGGGGCTCTGAAAGGACGGAGCAGTCCTCTTCCTCCTGACTGCTATGCTTGCTGAGGTGGGGGTGAGGGGATCAGGTAGAGGATAGAATTAGTTTTTGATTAGGGGACACCTCATAAAAATCTGACTTAACACTTTTCCATGTGAGTGACCAATATTGTCAGTTCTTTCCATTGAAAAGCAGGCAGGCCGTCCTCTTTTTGTCTGCTATCACACCATTTTGCCTCTGTCATATTTTCTGTTCTGTCCCACCTGTCATTTAATCTCTCCCTGCACCAGTGTCACCGTCCTAGTAGCTTCTTCCTGTCAGTGTGGAAATCTCCTGCCTTAGTTTTCTCCGTAAGTAGTTTGTTGATCATTTCTAGTTCTTTGCAATTCTGTGTGAGCCCTAGAACTAACTCATTAAGAACTCAGAAGACAAGGCCCCAAGTTCAAGTTCAGTCCCCAGCACTGGGTGGGAAGCAGAACCTGAAACTTGACTCACATTCTAATACATTTTAATTACTATTGAATTGTAATCAGTTTCTAGGCAATTGACATCAGTGGTGCTATCACCCTCTCTTACCCACTGGCACACCTTCTGAGATGCGTTTGCAGTTGGCCCCGCCCTCGCTTACCACCTTCACAGTCACTGTGGCTTGCACAGACAGTTTCCTATGTGTCAGGACATGCTCTTCTGCAGTCAGCCCTTCCAGCAAGCGAGTCGCACAGATCCTGTCAGCATCAGGTACCACAAATGGGAAGCCGAGGTACACAAAGGTTAAATGAGTCACTTAAAGTCAGACAGCCAGCAAGTAGCAGAGGCAGGATGTTAGCCCAAGGTACTAGGAATTGAGTCTATACATTTAACTCTAACTCCCCTTTTATTGGGTTTAATTCCTACATGGTATTTCAACTACATGGAATTTTAGTTGTTGTAAAATTATAGGTTTTAGAAATTAATGCTCTTAAACTACTTGTAATTTTACATAAAAGTGACATTGATTCTGTATATTGATCTTATATCTAACAACCTCGTTAGTTTATCTGTAGATTGCTACAAGTATTGCTGTAAATATGAATTCTGGATAAAATAGTATTTTCTTTTAAAAATACTTATTTTTATTTTATGAGTATGAATACTTTGCCTGCATGTGGTGCCCCAGGAAGCCAGAAGAGGGAATCACACCCCCTGGAATTGGAGTTACAGAGTGTTGTGAGCTGCCATGTGGGTGCTGGGAATCGAGCCTGGGTCCTCTAGAAGAACAGTCAGTGCTCTTAACTGCTGAGCCATCTCTCGAGCCCCAGTAGTAACTGTTTTCATTCTCCATTCCCGATCTTTGTCTTAGATTTCTTTTGCTTGACTTATTGCACTGTCTAGACCTTTCAGTGATAGTTGTGTCTTGTTCTGAAAACTGGGGAAAGAGATAACCATTTGTCCCTTAATTTTTAGCATAGTTATAGTTGCCATCTATGGCCAGAAGACAAAGTGCAATTACTTAGAGTTAAAGACCCTTTCTACCAAGTCTGACCGAGTTCAATCCTAATGACTTGGGGAGAGGAGAGAGTCAGTTCCCACTATTTGACCTCTGACCTCCACACATATGTGGTGGCAGAAACACATATGTACATAGAGTTTGAGATACTATAGAGGAAATTTGTTTTTTAAAAAGCAGAAAATTATGCATTTTAAAAGCAAACAGTTTTTGGTTTTGTGTGCTTACAACTCAAAAGTTATAAAAATTTCAAGGTAATATTTTATGTCAAAATTTTCATAAAATAAAGAAAGGAGTTTACTAATTCATTATATCATTATATATGAAGACATTAAAAAACAAATAAGAACAAAAAAGAAAGAAAAATATGACTCCATCTTGTTGACTGACATAGTCACATGTATGTACACGTACACACACACACACACACACACACACACTGTTCCAAGTAAGCAGTAACAGAATAAATATTACAAAGTATAAAAAGTTAATAGTATGACCCAATTAGTTTTCTACAAAAAACATAAAAGGTAAATTGATATTACCAGATTGCCAGATTAAAGAAAGGCTATATCAACAGGTATAGAAAAGGCATGCCATAAAACTTAATGCCTGCTTGAGGTTAAAAAGCTGATACTAGATTAAATGGAACATTTTTTATCTTTAAATTTTTGGCTCATTTTAATTAAATGACAATAGTGAAAAATGTTACCGCATGGGAGTGCGTGCTGTGCATAACGGGTGCTGTGCATGTGTGTGTATGTGCTAAGACTATAGGTGTACAGCATATCAGACCTGCAGTGTTTCTAAGAGAATGAAAAGCACAAAGGGTTTTACTAACATCACATTTTATGGTTTCTTCATATTTAAGGTATTCGAAGTTATTTATTTTTAAGCATAGAAATTCTACTTGAAGTCCACTTAGGTCTGTTTCTGCTGGCTCCTACTCAGGGCGACTTGTTTCCCTGCAGACTGACCTTGAAAAGTCACTTATGGCGATTTCCAGGCGCCCAGGGTGAAGGACTCCCCCCAGGGTGATTTCTTTTCCCTGAAGAATGGGAACATTGTCAGAGTATAACACAGACCAAGCCCTGGTCCCCCTGAACTTCACTTAGATCCAGAGTTCCAGTCTCACAAGGTCAGCCAGTGACCTCCTCTCGAGAATGGGCCATCTTGTATTAGGGTTTTCCTACTTTTCTCAGCAACAGGGAAAATGTCCAGGGAACCCTTTGAGTTTGGGTTTGAGTTTGATGTGAGAAATCTGTCCTGTGGAATACTTTACCTAAGCAAGTCCTGGAACTGAATTATTGGCCAAACCAAAGGTCAAGTGTGCAATATAGGCTGGTACAGAAGTGGAATCTCTTTGGGCTCCATCTGCTCTGAGAATTTGGCCTAGATGCACACTGTCTGTTTACTTCCTGTTTACCAGACGTGCACCGTCTGTTTACTTCCTGGCTCTTCAGGTGGCTTTTGATTGAGGGCCTTGGCCTGAAGTTTTTGTCTTCAGTAAGAGAATTTATCTGAATGTCCCAAACCAGAAAACCACAGAAATTATTACTTATTTCCTCCAAATACTTTTTCAAAAATTCTAATTTTCAAATACGGATTTATTTGAGTAGACTATTTTTTCCAATTTTTAATATGTCTAGTAATCACTTATTTCTAAGAAATACAAAAATCTAAAAAACATTAATGATGAATTTCTGAAGTTCATAATTCTGGCTTTTACTTGAATTGTGCTTTTTATTCCTATTTGAAGGATATAAAGGCATAGAACCACTTATGAAGTTTTAACTGTTTGGTGTGTTTATGCGGCTTATAATTTAGAGATGTGAGCTAAATATTTAGTTTCATAAAATAAAAGCAGAATTCCAGGAAACTGGAATAATCTACTGAATGTGTCACCAGACTGCAACTTCATTGCTGCTGCTTATAAACCTTACACGTGCAGTCAGGACTGTTCGTTTGGCCAAGTTATTAATTCCTAAAGACCACCTTATGTAAGTTATGGATTATCCATTATAACTACAATTAGTTCATCAAGTTATAATGCCTAAGGACCACTTATGTAACTCACATAATCCCTAGTACAACTGCAGTTCCCTCTGGAACAAAGCAGTTGATTTTCTGTGTGTAGATTGACGGGTCTCACAAGGCACCAGTTATTGGTGATTCAGAGGATTCCCAGGACCAGCATACGCTCATCTTGCAGTCAAGGGATAACAGCCACCATCAGCAGAGGGAAAGGCTTTTGGGGAAGGCCACCTAAGTCCCTAGCATCCAGTTATGACAACATTCTGAGATGTTGCTAAGAGCAACTCACTGGAGACTCAGTGCCTAGGGTTTGTATTATAGCCCCCCTGAATGAATTGTATGTCTAGCATGTACCAGAGAAAAGCAAGTTTTCAACACAGACCCAGTTTACACAAATAGTAGACATAGTGGCCCATTCTTTAGAGCAAGTGGTGGAAATCCCCCTAAAAATCAAATTCCCAGATGCCATTCAAAGCCAGTCTGTGAGCAGGGTAGTAGTCATGTTTAACAGACAGCTCTTGTACACATGAATGAGGGATAAAATGTTTTTTAGTTCCAAATAGTTTTCATGTAGTATATTCTGAGTATGATTCCCCTCCCCCAACTCCTCCCAGATCTTCCCCACTCCCCACCCACCCAAATCCCCACCCTTTCTTTTTCTCTCTTACAGAAAACAACAGGGCATCTAATGTAATAACAACATAAAATAAAAACAAGCCAGGAAGAGGGTGAAAGATCTCGAAGCCTGAATACATGCCAAGCACTGTTCAGGTCCTTTACTTGTCTAGTGTTCAAGACAGTCATGTCCTAAGTGAACTGAGGCCCAGAAAGACTAAAGAACGTGGCCAAGGTTTGACTACTAGCAAAAAGTAAAACAGGATTAAAACTCAGTCTGGCTTCAAAATCCATTATTTTATCAGATGCTTTATTGGTTTTATAGAGAATTATTTTCCTGTTGTCTCACCTCGAGGATGATCTGCATTATATGTACAGAAACTGATTAGGGGAGACTGACTTTCTTTAGCCTCCTTTAATCTTCAGTGTTGTTTCATGGTTATTAATTCTCAGATTTGGAAAATCACCCTCATTATCCTATGCAAACCCTGCCTGATCTCAGAGGCTTTTCTCAGCCCTCGAGTTTCTAAGTTAGGGAGTCAACACTTGTTTTCCTACAGAGTAGCTGTCTGGTCTGCATTTCCTTCTGGTCTTTCTCTGAAGGGCAGCCATTATAACTATGTGGAGGAGGTGTCATGGCACCACAGTTGACCATGCGAAGATGAAGTCTGCTATCTTTATATATTTAGGCTTCTGAGCATAAACTGGGCTGAGGACATAGCTCAGTTTGTAGAGCGCTTGCTTTGCATGTACAAAGCCCTGAGTTTGATCCCCAGTACCACCACATGAGGCTGAGCATGGTGACTCATACTCAGAAGATGGAGACAGGAAGATAAGGAGTTCAAGGCCATCCTTGGCCACACAGTGAATTTGAGGCTGTGCTGAGATACACGAGGCCAGGTCTCAGAAAAAATTTCCATAAATGGAGCAGCATGTCAATAACAGAAGTTGGTTTCGTTTGCTTTGTTGTCCCCCTCTGAAGGCTTCAGTTTCGGAACCTCCCATGACAGCGGTGTCATCAGCTGGATGAAGGAGAGAGCTCTAAGTCTCCACAGCCCCTTCTGGATACTTAAAATCCAGTGACTCAACGGTGTTTCAAAGGCCTGCCTTCAGTACTGTTGCTTTAGTGGTTAGCTTTCAACACAGAACTTTCAGAGAAGCATAAACATTTAGTCACCAGCTGGAGCATTTTCTACTTCATTTCCTTCCTTGAAATTCTAATCATTGTATTGGTTGAGTCATCTAGCCCACCGGATTAGACAGTGACTTCAGGGAGTATAGTGTTCCCATGCTCCTGTACCATCTGGGATGGAACTTCTAAGTAGGAGCTCGCCTCCCCATGAGTGTGTATTTGGGTCTCTTTTTTCCCCATTGAAATGAGAGGATCCGCTGTGTAGTATATCCATTCCCAAGAAAGTACATTATGGCTTCAAGAAAAGTTAGAGCGTTGACACATGTGCTGAAATATGATACAGATGTTTAATGTCTTGCTGTAATAATATTTTTACCATTCATAGTCACCTGCCTTTCCCATCCCTGTCTGTTTGCTCTCTCTATCCCCTAACACCTGTTCCCAGGGTGTATTTACAGTCTGTTGTCTTTTCTAAATGGTTGGTACATATGTTAGGAAAGACTTGCTTTTTCTGATGTCTTTCAGTGGAGTCCCTAAGGACTCCTCGCTATTTTATTGTTTTCCTTTCTACACGATGTCACTTCTTCATAGAACCTGGGTACTGACTTTATTTAGCTAACCCACGCTATGTGACCTTAAGTAGAAAAAAAGTTGTTTCTGGTTTTAACCTAAAAAAAAAAAATCAAAAATGTCAGATTAGTGCAAGTTGGTGAATGTCTTCTCTGTGCTTAGTGGGCCTGTAACTGAGCTTATGTATGTGCTGTCCACTCATGTTGTCCATGCTGTGCCCTTGTGATGTCCATGCTGTCCACTTGTGATGTGCATATGTGACCTGCTGAGGCATTTGCTGCCTCTTGTTTCCTCCGATGTCTGCACTTGTAGTTCTACTCACACAGCATATTGCCTTCCCTATCTGGTGTCTTGACCCTGCTCTCCCACCCCACAACAGTTCTCTGCTGCCCAGTTTCCTGTCATTGGTCACACTTCTCAAATCCTGGAGAGGCTCTTCTCCTTTGTTGTCTGCCTCTCAGTCTTAACTATAAAGATGCATGAAAGGGGTAGGCTTGCCTGCCTTCTTCTAATGATGACCTCTGAACACCCAGGTTAGCAAAAACAGGGTTGCTTAGTTATTGTTGGGTTAATGTATAAAGTTGCAGGAAAACATGCTGTCCACCTTAGAGCTGATGTTTATTCGTTGAGTCTATGAGATTTTCCTCAGATTGAGGCTGAAAGGGAGCAGACTGGTCTTCGCTTTAGCTTCTGGTCACTAACGAAAAAGTAATGGCAGGGATACTCAATTTCTATCTTACACTTTCCATTTCTTTTGATGTTAAGAATTGTGTATTTGTGGTAAGCCATCAAAAATGCAGTAAGTCACAGCTCCTGCCAAATATCTATAGACTTTTTAATCTTTTTGGGTCCATTGCAAATACTTTAAACACAGAAGACAAGGGCCGCAGCATTTCTGCCTTGCAGCTTCACCTAGCATTAGCCATAATAATTTCAGAATCATAGGGAAACAAGCAGAGCACACATGGTTATAAATGTGTGTTCTCCCACACACCTATGGTCACTTGATTTTTGACAAAGGAGCCAAAACCATCCAATGGAAAAAAGATAGCATTTTCAGCAAATGGTGCTGGTTCAACTGGAGGGCAACATGTAGAAGAATGCAGATCGATCCATGCTTATCACCCTGTACAAAGCTTAAGTCCAAGTGGATCAAGGACCTCCACATCAAACCAGACACACTCAAACTAATAGAAGAAAAACTAGGGAAGCATCTGGAACACATGGGCACTGGAAAAAATTTCCTGAACAAAACACCAATGGCTTATGCTCTAAGATCAAGAATCGACAAATGGGATCTCATAAAACTGCAAAGCTTCTGTAAGGCAAAGGACACTGTGGTTAGGACAAAACGGCAACCAACAGATTGGGAAAAGATCTTTACCAATCCTATAACAGATAGAGGCCTTATATCCAAAATATACAAAGAACTCAAGAAGTTAGACCGCAGGGAAACAAATAACCCTATTAAAAAATGGGGTTCAGAGCTAAACAAAGAATTCACAGCTGAGGAATGCCGAATGGCTGAGAAACACCTAAAGAAATGTTCAACATCTTTAGTCATAAGGGAAATGCAAATCAAAACAACCCTGAGATTTCACCTCACACCAGTGAGAATGGCTAAGATCAAAAACTCAGGTGACAGCAGATGCTGGCGAGGATGTGGAGAAAGAGGAACACTCCTCCATTGTTGGTGGGATTGCAGACTGGTAAAACCATTCTGGAAATCAGTCTGGAGGTTCCTCAGAAAATTGGACATTGAACTGCCTGAGGATCCAGCCATACCTCTCTTGGGCATATACCCAAAAGATGCCTCAACATATAAAAGAGACACGTGCTCCACTATGTTCATCGCAGCCTTATTTATAATAGCCAGAAACTGGAAAGAACCCAGATGCCCTTCAACAGAGGAATGGATACAGAAAATGTGGTACATCTACACAATGGAATATTACTCAGCTATCAAAAACAACGAGTTTATGAAATTCGTAGGCAAATGGTTGGAACTGGAAAATATCATCCTGAGTGAGCTAACCCACTCACAGAAAGACATACATGGTATGCACTCATTGATAAGTGGCTATTAGCCCAAATGCTTGAATTACCCTAGATCCCTAGAACAAAGGAAACTCAAGACGGATGATCAAAATGTGAATGCTTCACTCCTTCTTTAAATGAGGAAAAAGAATACCCTTGGCAGGGAAGGGAGAGGCAAAGATTAAAACAGAGACTGAAGGAACACCCATTCAGAGCCTGCCCCACATGTGGCCCATACATATACAGCCACCCAATTAGACAAGATGGATGAAGCAAAGAAGTGCAGACCGACAGGAGCCGGATGTAGATCGCTCCTGAGAGACACAGCCAGAATACAGCAAATACAGAGGTGAATGCCAGCAGCAAACCACTGAACTGAGAATAGGTCCCCCGTTGAAGGAATCAGAGAAAGAACTGGAAGAGCTTGAAGGTGCTCGAGACCCCAAAAGTACAACAATGTCAAGCAACCAGAGCTTCCAGGGACTAAGCCACTACCTAAAGACTATACATGGACTGACCCTGGACTCTGACCTCATAGGTAGCAATGAATATCCTAGTAAGAGCACCAGTGGAAGGGGAAGCCCTGGGTCCTGCTAAGACTGAACCCCCAGTGAACTAGACTATGCGGGGAGGGTGGCAATGGGGGGAGGTTTGGGAGGGGAACACCCATAAGGAAGGGGAGGGGGGAGGGTGATGTTTGTCCGGAAACCGGGAAAGGGAATAACACTTGAAATGTATATAAGAAATACTCAAGTTAATAAAAAAAAAAAAGAAAAAAAAATAAATAAAAAATAAATAAATAAATGTGTGTTCTCTTTTTTGACTCCCTTTCCTCTTTGCGTAGAAAACTTGCAGTTCATAGTGCCATACTTATGTGTCTTATGGACCTTGTAGTATTTCTGGACTGGTATTTAGTCACAGATTCCATTATCTTCTTTGGTGTGCGTGATGGCCATTCTTGGTTGTCAACTTGGCTATATCTGGAATGAACTACAGTCCAGAAATGGAAGGCACACCTTGAGCCAAATCTCAAGGCAGGAAGTCACCTTTAATCTGGGCCACACCTTCTGCTTGAAATCTATATAATAAGAATAATGGGGGCTGGGGATTTAGCTCAGTGGTAGAGCGCTTACCTAGGAAGCACAAGGCCCTGGGTTCGGTCCCCAGCTCCGAAAAAAAAGAACTAAAAAAAAAAAAAAGAATAATGGAAGAAGGAGAGATTTGGGGGTTTGTTTTGTTTTGTTTGCCCGCTTGCTAGCACATCCATTTCTTCACAGGCATTGGAACCTATTTCTTCAGTGTTTTAGCATATACAGAAGACCAGCTGAGATAGCTAACCTAGTGGGACTGAGAAACTTCTCGATTATTGAACTTTTGATTCACAGGTAGCCATTGTTAGAGTAGTCAGGCTGCAGCCTAAATCATTCCAAAAATTCCGTGTGTATGTGTGTGTGTGTGTGTGTGTGTGTGTGTGTGTGTGTGTGTGTTTCTGTTTGTCTGTCTGTGTATATGACAGACAGACAGACAGAGACTCATTCCATAAGTTCTGTGACTCTAGAGAACCCCAACTAATACAGTGTATATTCAAATGTAGTAGGTATGGTTGTGCTTTGTGTAAAACTGAATCTTGGTTTTTCCCAGTCAGCATGACATTTTGAGATCCTTCTATATGTATGTATGTAGTTCATAGCTCATTCCTTTTCACTGCTGTATGCAGCTCCACTGGATGGTAATCCCACATTTCTTTAGTCTCCTGGGGAGGTGCATCCAGTCATTCAACACTGTGCTCCTACTGTGGTAAGCTTTCTTGTGTAAGACTTTAGCTTGGGCAATGTTTTAAAGTCTTTCCCATCTTGTGGCCAGTGAGAGTATTTATAAAAGCACCTTTGTGTGGTAGATTGCTTTGGCTGAAGGAACCCTGCCTGCCCAGACCCTGGTGTGGAGAGTCTAGTTACTCTGTAAGGCAGCTCTGCTGGGGACAGCAGTCTTTGAAGGATTCCTATACACCGTGTACTTCCACACAGCTTTTAGATGGCTACCTGAGACTTGTCAAAGTAGGCTTAAATATGCTTTCAGGATAGTATAAATACTGACCTTTAAAATGAAATATCAAGTTTTATGTTTGTCTAGTAGAATCCAAACACTATAATGATTTGATACTCAAAATTTTCCTTGGGAAATGTAGGAAACTTGTGAGAACAATCCGTCAGCGACACAAGGTTTTCCATCCTTAGCTGAGCTCGCACTTACATTATCTCCACATATTGAATTTCATTCTGCTGCTACAATTTTTGGCCTATAGCGCCATCGTTTTGGAATTGATTTTATGAGGTACACTTTGCGTGTGGTGGGAGTCTCTGTTAGTAGGTGTTAAAAACTGTGTGGGTTCAAAAGACGAATCCAGTTGTATAGCCAGGGTCGCAATGTGAGCAGTCTGTCTCTTCCGGTCCCTGACTGGACTCCCAGCCTCTGGCATCACTCTTGAGAGCTTTGTCCCTGTGCTGCAGCCCTCCCAGAATGTCCTAAGTCACGTCACACCACTGTCACTCTCTGCGTCAGGCTGCTGTCCCCAGGTTGGCACTTACACGTACAGGTCACGTATCTTTACATTCCTGTGCAGTGTTTGCTGCAGGCTGGAAGGATGATCGCAGTGTATACCTGCACCAGTTGGTGGGCGTCTGTGTTGTTGCCAGTGCGGATCCATTGTGAATAACGGTGCTGTTGGTAGTTTATTAGGGTCTCTGTATGGTATTCATTTTCAGTTCTTTTGAGTGGAGTGAGATATATATATATATATATATATATATATATATGTTAAATATATCAGAAAACGGCAAGCCATTTTCTTCTTATTTTAATCGATAACATTTTACACACACACACACACACACACACACACACACACACACACACACACTATAGGCATTTTGGAATAGATGTATATTGCCCAGTTGCTGAATTCCTGAATTGAACTAATCAGTAAACATAGCCCAGATACTTGTCATTTTGTGTATAGTTGTGTTGGGAACACCTTAGATGTCCTGTCCTAGAGAACTGTCCCTGTAGTGGCTGTCCCACTGCTCATTAACCAAGCACAGTGATGATCCATGCTGTCTTGTAGTGTTGGGGTTTTGTCCTTTCTAACAGGCAGGCAGTGATTTTAAACATGTGCTTGGAAATCAACTGAAGAGGCAATGATTCACTTTTGTCCTTACCCACATCTATGTCTTACCTATATTTGAGTTGTTCTTTTTTCATTCCTGAATTTTTTCATTCCTGGACAGGTGGGTAGGCTGCTCAATAGAAGGGTCAGTCTCGAAATGTCACCCCGTAAACCACCACAGATGGTTTCTTACTCTGGTCTTGTTGACTTGCTTTTGTGGGGCTTTCTCTTGAGCCATGCATTCTTTCACAGTAGGTAAGAATCAAGATCACCACATAAAAATTACCACCACCTTAGAGGGGTTTTGGTTTTGTTAGTTTTGCTGTGTTCATCTCATAATGCTTTGTCTGAGCGGTTTCGTTTTGTACCTCACAGGTCTTTTGTTTATACATTATGGTTTCTGTTTTTGTGGTTTTCTGGGATTTCTGTATGTGTGTGTGTGTGTGTGTGTGTGTGTGTGTGTGTGTGTGTGTGCCCACGTGCGTGCCTGTGTATGTTCCTTGTTCCTTTCCTTTAGCTTTTTTTTTTATCCTATTTGTTTATTTTATCCTATTCTGGTTTGTTTATTTTGTTTTGTTTCTTTTTTTTTAGTTTTTCTTTTTTTATTGGATATTTTTTATTTACATTTCACATGTTATTCCCTTTCTGGGTTTCCCATCCATAAACCTGCTATTCCATTCCCTCTCCCCCTTCTTCTATGAGGATGTTCCCCCACCCATCCACCCACCCCTTCCCGCCTTCTGCCCTGACATTCCCCCTCATTATGGCCTTTACCGTTGACAAGACCAAGGACTTTTCCTCCCATTGGTGCCCAACAAGGCCACCCTCTATTACATATGCAGCTGGAGCCATGGGTCTGTCCATGTATACTCTTTAGATGGTGGTTTAGTCCCTGGGAGCTCTGGTTGGTTGGTATTGTTGTTCATATGGGGTTGCAAACCTCTTCAACTCCTTCAATCCTTTCTCTAACCTCTCCAATGGGGACCCTGTTCTCAGTTCAATGGTTGGCTGTGAACATCCGCCTCTGTATTTATCATGCTCTGGCAGAGCCTCTCAGGAGAGAGCTATATCAGGCTCCTGTCAGCATGAACTTCTTGGCATCATCAATATTGTCTGGGTTTCGTGGCTATATGTATACGGTCTGGATCCCCAGGTGGGACAGGCTCTGAATAGCCATTCCTTTTAGTCTCTGTTCCAAACTTTGTCTCCATATCTCCTCCTATGAATATTTCTGTTCCCCGTTCTAAAAAAGGACTGAAGCATCTGCACTTCAGTTGTCCCTCTTCTTGAGTTTCATGTGGTCTGTGCATCTGGGGTAATTCGTGCTTTTGGGCTAATATCCACTTATCAGTGAGTGCATACCATGTGTGTTTTTTTGTGATTGGGTTACTTCACTCAGGATGATATTTTCTAGTTCATTCCATTTGCCTATGAATTTTATGAAGTCATTGTTTTTGATAGCTGAGTAGTACTCCATTGTGTAAATTGTACTACATTTTCTGTATCCATTCCTCTGTTGAAGGGCATCTGGGTTCTTTCCAGCTTCTGGCTATTATAAATAAGGCTGCTATGAACATAGTGGAGCATGTGTCTTTGTTATATGTTGGAGCATCTTTTGGGTGTATGCCAAGGAGTGGTATAGCTTTGTCCTCAGGTAGTGAAATGTCCAGTTCTCTGAGGAATTTCCAGACTGATTTCCAGAATGGTTGTACCAGTCTGCAATCCCATCAACAATGGAGGAGTGTTCCTCTTTCTCCACATCCTCGATAGCATCTGTTGTTATCTGAGTTTTTGATCATTCTGACTGGTGTGAGGTGGAATCTCAGGGTTGTTTTGATTTGCATTTCTCTGATGACTAAGGATGTTGAGCATTTCTTTAGATGCTTCTCAGTCATTCGGTATTCCTCAGCTGTGAATGTTTTGTTTAGCTCTGTACCCCATTTTTAATAGTTTTTTTTTTCTAGATGCATGTCTGTTTTCTAATGAGGGAGAGCAAGAAAGGGTGAGGATTTGCATGGGTGAGGAGGAGGAAGAAGGATCTGGATGGAATTGTGGGATGAGAAAACTGTAATCACAATATAATGTATTAAAAAAGTGTTTTCAATCGAAAAGAATCAAGATGGGTCAGCAGTGAAGAGCCCTGGCTGTTCTTCCCCAGGCCTAGGTTGTGATTCCCACCACTATTTGTAACTCCAGTTCCAGGGGATCTGGTGCCCTCTTCTGGCCTCCATGGGCACTTAATGCAGCACATAGACATGAAGGCCAAACACCCACACACATAAAATAAAAATAAAGGTTAAAAAAAATTCACTACCTTCCTAACCATACTTGAATTCAGAACATTTCTCCACAGACATTTCTCCATTAACAAAACAGACAACCAAACAACAACCAAACCAAACTGGTAAGTTCAGATAGCTTTAGCTTTTCAGTGGACAGTTACAGTGCTTCCTGAAGGCCATGTTTTTATTGTTCCTCTGGTACCTGCAAGTTGTTAAACTCCCAGGAAACACAGACGTGCAAAACACATATGCGGGAAGAACGTGCTTTTCTTACAGTGAACGATGGTGCTTGGAGGAGAATGTGCAGTTGGGAAAGCAGTATGATTATCACCAATGTGTCCTTACACCGTCCTTTTTAAAAGATCATAAGTACAGGTTGAAGCTCTAGTGACTGGTCCCATTAATCCTCCCAGGCCATAGTGTATATCTTTGGCTTTAACACTGCCATGCATGTGTACGTCCTAAACTTTGTATTTTGACTGTTGATAAAAAGTCAGTTACGCAAGTAAAATTCCAGACAATGTTTGTTTCAGTGATATATTAGTTCCAAGATATACAGTAGACCTTAAATATAAATAGATATAAAATAATTGAAAAATAAATAAAAGCAATTGAATTAAAATTCTTTTGGGTGCTGGTCACTGAATTCTGGATAGATAAGATCTAGTGTTAAAGGAGGTAAAGAGAATAATTCTTCATCCCTTTACTTGTTACTTCAACAAGTATGTTCTCAGGCCTCTGTTAACTTGCTTACACTGGAAAGACTCGTGGGGATGTCATGAATTCCACAGACCTAAAATGTAATATGAAATGACAAAAAAACAAACAAAAAAAAAACAAAAAACAACAACAAAAACCCCAGTAATCTAGACAAGTAAGCTAACAGTAAGAACAATGTCACTGACTGCTCTAAACACGACAGAGGAATTATAGGGTAATAGAAAGCAGTGATGGCCCTCATGACTCCATTACAGACTGCTATGCAGGCTTGTGTTCTGTGGAGAGTTCAGTCAGTGGTCCTTGTGGGCCCTGGGCCTGACTCGTGACAAATGCTAATGAGTTACATACTTGGAAGAAAGTACCACTGTGGCCAAGGATCAAAAGAGGTCCTGGAACAGTTCCCCCTTACTCTGAATAACATCTATTTTGCCACTCGGCAAGGGGAGAAAGTGAAGTGTACATGTTCCAGCCGCATGTAGTTTCTGTGGGGTTGGTCAAACGAGGGCCAAGCCCAGGTGGTCTAGCTTGAGAGCTTTTGTCACTACCATGGCCCACTGGCCTAGAAGCCGCACTAGCTTTTAATGAAGGAGCTCTGGACAGATACAGACCCACTCGGAAGCCTGAGCTTTCAACAGATGATCTGTCTCGAAGCCCAAGAGTTTGTGAGGGAGGCAGCTGGCCTGTTGGTGTCGTTTGTTTTCTACTCAAGTGATTTATTTTTACCATGTTGGTATTTGGTTTTCATTATTTTCCAACTAATTAAAACCCACCTTCAATTGGGATCAATTAGGATCTGAAAGATGATTTAAAGTACTCTGGTGTGCCCCGGTCATTTGTCTCCTTTTGTCTGGCTGTGCAGTCCAGCTCTCGAGAGGAAAGATTCTGCCTTAGGCCTGTCTGGCTGCTCTATCGAAACACTGTAGACCGTACAGTGCATCAGAGGTTTAGCAGCTGCTAAGGCAGGGATGGAGGCATCAGAGAGCCACAGTCTGCAGAGGGCCCCCAGTTTCCGCTCCTGCTCTCTTCTCACATGGCAAAGCAGCTCACTGGGCCTCGAGTATGAGGCCACCAATGCCATCACAGGGACTGTTTGCATGAATCCCTGTCTCCTAATTCTGTCACCATCACATAAGTGATGTAGGAATGTTTGAAGCAGCAGAGTTCTATAATAAGAAAGACTTCCATGCAACATTAAAAATAAATGAAAATATATTAAAAGAGTTTATACTGAGTTAAACTTGGTCTAAATCAGAAAAGAAGCTATACTACTATTAGTACTGGCAGCTATGAACATATTGGACATTGCTCACAGAACAACATGGCTTTCGAGTTTGTAACACCTTGTATTGTAATAGGAAAGGAAGCACCGCTTTCCCTCTGTGTAACTAGAGAAACACAGGCCCTTGGAAGGTTATTGCAGAGTGATAGGAGCTGTCAGACCCTGAAGCTCAGCGCTGTGTACTCCCTTCCTAGACATCTTTGTCTCCACTGATAAAAAATGAAAACCAGGGGTTGGGGATTTAGCTCAGTGGTAGAGCGCTTGCCTAGGAAGCGCAAGGTCCTGGGTTCAGTCCCCAGCTCCGAAAAAAAGAACCAAAAAAAAAAAAAAATGAAAACCAAAGTCCGTGTGCACTCTGGTCTGCAAGTTAGCTTACAATTTAATTTGCTTTGACAATAGCTAAGTGTGACCTCGATGTTCTTTAAAAGTACTTACTTGGACACATATAAAAGAAAATAACAACCTATGTTTGTGAGTCATTGAGCTGTTTGGGGTTCTGCCTTGTGGCTTAGGGATATTTGGGGGTAACTTATCATGGCTTAGCACGTTAAATGCATTGTGACATAGTGAAAATACTCACAATGTAACTCACCGAGGCATTTAAATTCAATAAAGAATGTTATTCTATAGCATTATATCATAGTTGATGTCACTACATACATAAGAGGTATTAGTTATCCCTGAGCTATGGTTCCTGAAGGAGCCAACATCTGGATCAGCAAGTAATCAAAGAAAATTAATAGGAAGTAGCCCGAGGTCATGGTGAGGGGTTTCTTTCTAATGTGTTTAGATATAATTGAAGGAAGACACAGAAAAGAAACCAAAGAGAAAGTAACCATGTAATGAGTCTGTCCACCAGAGCTTAACAAAAACAGTAAAGAACAGAAAATCTGGGTTAAATACAACAGCTGCTCATCTAAGGACCAAATGACGGGAAAGTGTGTTTTAGCCAACACAGGATCAAAAGAAAGCAGCAATGACAGTCTCAGTTAGGTCAGTTCGAATCTGGGCAGAGTAGAAGAAGGAAATTATGCCTGGTAGACAATGTCCAAAGACTGCACATCTCAACATAAAAAAAAAAAAACATAAAAAACAACATAAAAAACAAAAGAGGAAGTTCAGAAAACAAAGGAGGAAGAAACGCATGCCTGTGACATAATCTGACGCAAGGTGAAAACAAGGAAAGCCACGATGGAAAATGAACTGAAACCTTGGAGAAGTTAAGACAAACGACAGGATTTATTATTGCCGCCTAGGCAAGTTCCTTTCGAAGTCAGACACTGGATTATAATCATTCAAATAACTGCCCACTGTAAAGATATTGATTGCTATGTAAAATACACTTCATATCCTTTTCATAACCACAGTAGAAAATATGCTTATGTGCTCATGTGATTTAATGTTTTAAATGCACACATATGTCCATACAACATATGAAAACTAAGTGTAAATTCCTACAAGGGGGTTTAGGATGCCATTTGGCAGTGGTTTGCATCCTATATTTTGGACAGGAATTGTTGCTTTGCATACATCTAATGCTTTATTTTAAATATTTAGACAGTGTTTAGTATCCAACCTGCCTGTAAAGTTCAAAAGGGCCTTTATATAAATAAGAGCTTCTAAAGGCCAGTAGATGCATTTAAAAATGAGTAAATTAATTCATCCCGTATGCAGCAGTTAGGGTAGAATGAATTTCCAATGTGCAAACTTAGCTCTGACCTTGTAAAAACTGACAGCAGTACAAACCCCACATTCCACAGCCACCGCCGGCTTCCTCTAATAAAAGGATTACTGTCTTAAGCATTCCTCAGAACCATCTTTCTGTATGCTCTGTCTGCACAGTAGAATTTTTCCTGGTAATTGACTTGGAATAGTATAGGCCCGACCCTCACTTGTTTTGGAAAGCGAGCCACATTCTGCAGTGCTAGAGAAGAGGTAGACTCGGTGAAAAACGCAGAAACAGTCCAGCCAGAGTAGTCAACCCAGCTCCCCATGCTAAAGGTTTGGGCTTAAATGCTACTGGGCGAGGGAGATGTTTTAGTTCAAAGCACCAGCCGTGTGAGTGTAAGGAACTGAGTTCAAATCCTCAGGATCCACATAAAACCAGAAATAGCACGGGTTGTCTGTGCTACAGGGAGGTGAGAGTTGAGGACAGGAGCCATCCTGGAATGTAGGCTGTCTTCAGTCCCGGCTGACAGGGTCCATTCTGTCTTTTGTCCCACATGCTCCCAATACCGCAGACCTGCTAAGCCTTTCTTATACAACGTTCATGATGTCACCATCCACCACTGACCAGTCATGGGGACATAGGCATCTTGTCACTGTGCTGTATCTCATCTGCCATCTATCTGTCCCGGTTTCTTTACACCCCACTATGTTTGATCCATAATTGTCTGCTGTCACAAAGAATCATGGACTGGATGGTTTGCACTTAGAATTAATTTTCTCAGCATCCTGGAAGCTAGGTCTGAGGTAAAGTGTCAGTGGGGTCACTCTTCTGAAGCTTCTCCCCTCGCCTTGCCAATGACTGTGTTCTCCATGTCCTCAGGTATTCTTCCCGCTGGATGTGTTTGTGTCCTGTCCTGGTAGTCCTTGTGACCAATGGAGGCATATAGCCCCATACACGCACATACGTATGCATGCACACATACACAATAAATAAATGTTTTTTTAAAAAAGAAAAATATCCCTTTACTTTGCCATCTTCAGCAGAACCCACCTCATCCCATCTGGATGCTTCTTCACCTCCCCCCACCAAGAGCTATGTGCACAGCCCCCGTCCAGCCTGCTGCACGCCGTGCGGCCAGAGCTCACAGGCTCTACGCCCCCACCCTAGACACAGAGTAGCAGTGCAACTCTCCCCAGCTTCTGTAAAGGAAAAAAAAAAAAAAAAAAAAACAAGGGCGGATTGTCAAAAACGTGTGCAAATTGTGAGCACTGGTACATTAGTAGTGACACGGGAAGTCCGAGGGAGTCAGGGGAAAAGGGATAAATTGCAGGATAATATCCAGGGGAGGTCAGTGTCTTAGTAATGCAGGGAATATGACGGACTTGAAGGTAGGGTCTGAATTACAGGGTAATGGAGAGGGGAGGGCAGTGCATTAGTAACATGGGGAAACCGACCATTTGGGAGGGAAAGGTGCAAACTGTAGGAGAACGTACAGCGAGGGCTTCGCCATCCAGAGCCTCCCACACACCAGGAAGTCTTGCTTCTCCCTCAGACACTGGCTGCACCTTTCAGTGTTTTTTATAGCTCCATCTCACTGCAGGCCTTTGTCTTCTACAACTGTTAATTAAATTTCAAACTACTGTTACAGAGGAAAATTATTGTTCTTGCTTAATGGAAATCTGAGGCAGGAAGATTCCCTCAAAACCTCTCACTGCCTGAACTCATGAGCCTCAGATGTGGGCTACCCAGTACCAGTCTGTTGGGGAGCCTCTGTAGCACACCGCCATGACACACGCTCCTCTAACAGGCTCTGTAAACATGACTTGTTTCCTTGTTCAAGAAGGACTTTGAAATAGTCGCGCTACATTTAAAATTAATCCCTTTAAGCAGAACATGCTAGGGAACTAGGCTTCATGAGCCTCCTTTGTCGCTTGTGAACCAGACAGTGAGTATGCGTAGGATTTCTTCTCAAAGAGACGTGTGTCTACACAGCCGTGGGAGATAAAGGTGGTGTTTCCTCTCCCAAAGGCGTTGTTGTTTCTCGTTCAAAGATTCTCGGGTTGGAAACCTAGTTCTTAGAATAATGATAAGAGGCAAGCTGAGGGCCAGAGACATGGGTCAGGAGTTAAGAGCACTGGTTTCCCTTCCGTAGGACCCAGGTTCAATTCCTTGTGCCCACATAAGGGTCATAACTGTGGTTCCAAAGAATTCAACGCTGCCTTCTAGACTCCACAGGTGCCAGGCACACAGAGACACAGAGAGGCAAAACGTTCATATAATGCATAAAATTAAAATTTTTTACAAGGTGAGCCTAGTGTGAGATCATTGCCAACCCCGCCCTTCGCTCTGACTCCCTGTCTCCCTCACGTGCCTTTTCGTTCATGTTTCTACCATTACTCTGACTGATGCAGTCAGAAGGGCTCTCTTACCAGAGTCAGTAGCCTCCACAAATAAGAGCTAAATTAACTTATTTATAATATTAATTAATAAAGATATTATATATGAACAATTATATTCGTTACTATTAGTGTGTGTGTGCATGGTAGGGTTGGGAGGCACTTGGACTTCAGGTACCAATGACCTTTTTTGGTTCTTTTTTTTTTTTTTTTTTCGGAGCTGGGGATCGAACCCAGGGCCTTGCGCTTCCTAGGCAAGCACTCTACCACTGAGCTAAATCCCCAACCCTCCAATGACCTTTTAAGGTCACCAGGTTTGCACTACAAATGCTTCCACTCACTGAGCTTATACCGTTTCACTAGCTTATACCGTTTTTTTTTAAAGTAAGTTATGGGGCCCGTAGTGACAGAAAGCAGACTGATGTGCTGATTATTTAAAAGTCTCTGGGTTCTCTAGAACCTTCTGGCCACCTTCGCCTGCTGAGCCATTCATCTGAACCCGCTGCATCAATGCACAGAATTGAGGGCCACCGTGAGCCCACAGCCACGTGTTCAAACTCAGGTTGCTCGGTGCGCTCGTAGCACAGCCCCTTGTTTTGGTCCTGGTGCTCCTGGGCCCTCTGCTTCCAGGCGTGGGCCTGTGGTGTGTGGACTCTTGCAAGGAGAATGAGTTCTCAGGTCCTTCAAGTCCTTGTAAGTTTTTTTTAAAAGGGACGGGATGCTGACAGAAACATGGCTCTCTTGAAGACAAATGAGGAAAGTATGGTCCTTCAAAGAACTTGAGGAAGGTCCCTGGAATTAGCAAACATGATGAACAAACTAGGCCGTGAGGTCCTGTGGTTGTTCTTTGGGAATGTGGGGGAAGTGGGGGCCATGGTCATAGGGCTTTTAGTGACAGTTGCTGGCTTGTGCTGTTTTCCTCTCTTCTTCCTGCCTTCCTCCCTTTCTTCTGGCTTCTTAACTACCCTGAGGTGGATAGCCTCCTCTCCCCACACTCCACATGCACAGCCATGATTCACTGGGCTACCCCAGGCCCACAGCTGGGATATCCCAAGCAACCATGGCCTGAGACTTCTTATGGCCTCCTTTTAAGTCAGCAGTAGAAAACTGAACACAGTTTTAGCAGCTATCTAATCCAAATTTGAGCTTTCTGTGGCCCCTGAGAAAAATTACAGATTGCTGACTGCTTAGTTAAAAGACCCGTGGGAGCTCTCCACCATCATCACTGTGGGGGTGTCTTACTTAGGGTTTTCATTGCTGTGAAGAGACACCATGACCACAGCAACTCTTATAAAGAAAAACATTTAATTAGGACCGACTTACAGTTCAGAGGTTTGGTCTGTTATCATGGTGGGAAGCAGGCGCATGCAGGCAGACAAGGTACTAGAGAAGGAGCTCAGAGTTTTACATCAGAATCCTTAGCAGCAGGAAGAGATCGCCACACTGGCTGTGGCTTGAGCATCTGAGACCTCAGAGCCCATCCCCAGTGACACACTTCCTCCAACAAATTCTCGAGGCCACACCTCCTAACAGTGTCACTCTCTATGGGCCTATGAGGATTGGTTTTTATTCAAAGCAGCATAAGGGTGATTGCTTGCTGCTCCACAGGGCTGGTCTCAAAAGTAAAGGCACTAGGTTCTCTGTGACATGTCCTAACCTGCTGTTGTCACGCAACATACTAGAGAACATCTTTCTGTGCTTTATCTACTTTTTACAGCAGCCCTGATGGGGCCATTACCACCGCCACCCCGCCCCCATGTGTGTTGAAGAAGCAGGGACTCAGAGTGATTCTTCATGGTCTCTGAGACAGCACGTAGACTCTGATGCTAAAAGTCTTCCTTTTACCCATGCCAGACATTTAACCCTTTAATTCTAGTAGTATAATGTACGCTTATAGAAGTTTCTTTCTTTAGCTTCTTGGAAGTCAGGGTACCACACAGTAGTGAGGAGAAGTTAGAGGTAGGAGGGAAAGCACTCTGGCAGTCACTTAGATCTTTCTGGTTACCCTTTTAAAGAATATATTCCATAGTTTTCCTCCTAGCAAAATGAAATCTCTGGTGTCTGATGGGTCATGTTCCTCACCAAGCTGATTGGAACACTCCATTTGTGGCGGCGAGGGAAGGGAACATCGAGATACTTTAATGTCACTCATCCTATTTCCTCAGCATAGGACTGAAGTGAGACCTAATGTACACATGTTTGTTTCTGTAAAGAAGCAGGCAGGCTCTATCCAGGTTTCAGTCTCTGAGAGGCTCGTGAAAGTATGAATGCCGTTTTCCTCCTGGTTTATAATTGGTCCCTATGAGAGAAGCCAATTACTTAAGTGAAATGGGCTTCAAAGGCTGGGGGCAAAGAGTCGTTAGCCCCGGCTTACAGGTTTGTCTTCACTTGACTACAGAAAAAATAAACACATGGCAACTTTAATGTGAGCACTTAGAACAAGGAGTTGCCGTGCAGAGTAACCGGAAACAGCCTCCCAGGATGCTCCAGGCTGGCAGTGCACTCAGTGCTGGGGTGAGCTGATGGGGGTGTGGGGGGGCAGGTCTAGCTTGTTCAGGAGAGCGGCTTCCAGTGGATCATTTGCGACTTTAACTGCATGGACTGGTTTATCTTGATGTACACTTATAAATGCTATAGCATGCTTACTGCGGACTGGTTCAAATTTCTCCCACTTGGTAGAAACAAAGGAAGGATAACTGCTAATAGAGAACGGGTTGCTTTCCAGATAGTTAGGAGGTTGACTCTGAAATCTGAAAGGCAGTGGCCAATAATGTCATAAGTGGTATCTTAACGTCCTTCCCTGGCTAGCCCACGGGACGACTTTAAGCCTTGTGAGGCTCACTTAAAACCTATGGATTCTATTGGTGTTAAAGTAAAGAGAGAAAGGGAGGGCCACTTTTCTCTGTGTTTCTGAACCAAGATCAGCCTTGGGGAGTAGGATGCCCTCCTTCCTCAGAGGTCCCTAGCATCATTACAGAGCATCACTGACGTTACCAGCCACTTCTTCTCTTTCTCCAACCTGCCAAGGCTCTCAGTGGAGCTAGTCTCAATGTTAGTATTTTGATTTAACTGTTTCATACCAACACATAAATAAACAGTTCTCCAGTTAAGAATGTTGCTCTGCTCAAGGGCCAGAAGTTTTGGGTTCTCTCTAATGTCAGTCACCCCTAAGTCGTTGGTTAGGGCCAGGGTGCCTAATAATCTGAACAGTAGTCCCAGGTAAGGCTGTGGCATCTTTGCGTAGGGCAGGATACAGTCCTGAAGCTTTGGGCGTCTTCTGTCTCCAGAATCACAGAAATCCTGGAGGCAAGAGTAGGGCAAGGCCCCCTGGGTTCCCAGGATGCCCCTAAGACTTCTGGCAGCAGCCAACTCCAAGTTTCAGTCATGTCACTCCTTGTATGTTAAAGAAAAATGGGTATCAGGTGGTGTAGGCCTGTGTTCCAGCCTACTTGGGAGAGCATGGTAATGAGATCAAAGTTCAAAGTTCAAAGTCAGCCTCGACTGTTGAGGACGTTAAAGGTCAGCCTGGACAATTTAGTGACATGCTGTCTCACGTATAGAAGGGCGGGCTTATAGCGCCGAGGTGGAGTAGTCGCCTAGTATAAGGCATTAAACGCAGCGTCTAGTGCCAGGGACTAGACAGGAAGGAGTGGGGACATTCAGGAGTCTCTGAAGTGAGGTCCCCACAGTCAGGCTTGTCCTTGTTGCTTTCCATTGATGGTCTCCTGGGTCACGGGACACTTAAGATTAGTGAGGTGGGGTCAAGATGGTGCAATGACGGGAAGTCTGTACACAGTATTGGCACTAGTTGCTAGCAAACTAAACTGTTCGCCACTGTATACTGAGGAACCTTTGAAACTAGAGTTTAGCAGTAGAGGGAAACATTCATATATGGGGATTAGTTAAGGAAAACTTTGATGGTCGTGTTTTTCACATCTTACCTAAGTCTAAAGATGTTTAAAATTCATGAAAAGGAGTCTTTTAAATTTGTGAAATAGTAATAATTATATTTCCTAGTGTTTACTTTTCTAACTCACGGCTCTGTAAGGCATCTTCAGAAATATTTTCAAAGCAGGCACAGTATTTAATATTTAGAAATTTTAGCCCTAGGTCCTTTTTTTCACCCAGCCACATTCATTGAGACTCACAGAAATGACGGCATAAATGGGAATGTTCATTCACTCCCTCGCCCACAAACACCTATCATGTGCACGGGCTTTCGGGTGACTGGAACAGAAAGCACACCTCCATTCCTCAGGGAGTGGGAAATGGTCTGAACAGAAGGAAAGACGGAGAAGCGGAAACCAGCCACAGGCTGTGAGGAGTATGGAGTGGGGGTAACAGCCAAGGGGTTTTACTTCACGTTGAAATGTTGCATAGTCTTCTTCCTGAGAGAAATTCAGGAATGAGCTGGAGGAAGGCCTACTGAGAATGAGAAGTCTCCAGACTTGGTAAGGAAGAGAACATCCCCAGTGCCAGAGCAAGGCTGCTTGTAGCTTTTGTTTTATTTATATTTTTAAACAGAGTCTCTTATGTACCAGGCTGGCCTTGAACTCACCAAATTGCTGAGGGTGGCCTTGAATTCCTGATCCTCCGTGTCTACCTCCTAAGTGCTAGGATCATAGTATGAGCCACTGTGCTCTGTTTTCTCTAAAGTTATTGTTAGAGAGTGTTGCTTAGGTCTAAGATTTCCCTTATATACTATTCCCTATATAGTAGGAAGTTGGCCAGTGTTGGAGAAAATATCAGCCAAAGCAACATAAAGGCACCGACTTTCTTCCTTCTTTTCTTTCTTTCTTCATTTAGTTATTTATTTAAACACTGGGGTTTTTTCTCTGTGTGGCTCTTGCTGTGTGGGAACTTGCTTTATAGATCAGGTTGGCCTCGAACTCAGAGATCTGCCTGCATCTGCCTCCCAAGTGCTGAGACTAAAGGCATGTGCTGCCACAGCCTGGCTACATTTCTTTGGAAGTAAATGTTGCCACAGGTTTTCCTTGCAGTGTCCCAGTGTGCTCAGCACTGTCACTGCTGTCACTTGGCCTGACATGCCCAGACACAAGCATCTTGGGAAACAGAGTCAGCAGGCTCCTAACTGCTTTCTTACCCCTTAAATACATTTAGGATTAAGCCTACAATTTCCCATTTGGGGCTGTCTCTTTGCTTTTCATTATTTCCTGTCCTTGACTCTTCCCGTTTTCCCCTCCAAGGCTGCGAACTTCATCTGGGTAGGGGTCACTTACTCTCTGGACCTCCAGACATATGGGGAAAGTCCAGTGGATGCTCTCAAGGGATGAATGGAAATGTGACACACTTCAAAGGAAAGCCACAAAGCAGAGGAAATTAGATACAAGCACGTGTGGGTGGGGTAAATTTCTGCATGGATCGCACAGCCTCTCAGACAGCAACTCCCTGCTGGTTTTACCCACTCACCCAACCTTAATGTAGAGAGGAAAGATTTATAGCCCCCCCCAAGAAAAGTGCTCTCAAACAGCAGCTGCTCACTGAGACACCCTAACACGTTCCCATAAAGCAGAAGCTCAAACCCTAAAAGATTTGTGCTTTCCTTTTCTGTGTAATTAAGCTCTTCCCAGAAAAACTTTCATATTGTAGATTCCACAAGTGTATTTCCACAAGTCCACGCAGCCACGATTTGATCATGATTACTAGCTTTTCAAAGCCTTCCTTCATTTCCCAGCCGGCAGCTTCCTGTCAGGATTCATTTCCCATTTAGAAAATATCTCTCTGACCCACAATCTTCTGGACACAATTCATCCTTCACATATTTGAGCTTTCCCATTGTCATCAATCCTTAGCTCCTCAGATGCCAAAAAACCTGTTTATATTCACCGATAAGATCTATCCAAACCACCGAAGGACAGAAAACTAACAAGAAGGTTTAAGCGATTTCATCCTGAGATTTTTCTAATTTAAGGAAAAATGCTTTTAGTATCCATTTCTGTTATTACTGTTTGAGAAATCAAAGTAATAACAGTTGCAGATGAAATGAGATGTGCATTCCCCACCCCCACCCCAGCATTCTCTATATAGTTAAAATTAAACTTGGGCCAAGCAGCAGGATAATTCAGTTCCATTTGGCAAACATCCATGGAGATCCTCCTGCCAGTTTCCATCACAATGGCCTTTGTGAGAGTCGGTGTGGTCCTAACAGGACCTGAAGGAGTCACTGTGCAAGGGGAGCTGGCTGGGACGGCATCAGCCACAGAGAGAAGTCCATGTTGGATCTCGGGTATTCACTTGGCTTGTAAAATGCTGTCAAGAGACAGGAGGCACTGGGGTTACACTGAGTGGGGTATGTACTGCTTCTTGTTCATTGAAAGGATATCTATGGAAGGTCGCCATTGGGTGTAGCAGGGAATAAAGAGGCTGGGCAATGGATGAGGTCTTGATGCTGGGGAAGGGATATAAACATGTGGCAGGAAGGTCAAATCTTAGACTTTACAACGCAGAAGAGCCAGAAGTCCTCTGTACTTGAGTGAATATTGGAAACCAGTGTGGTGAGAGCTGTCGGGTCATTTCATGCTGTCCTAGGCTAGCCAGAAAGTCGGGGTGCCATGTTAGTATAAATAGGTGATGAGAAAGAGGGGTACCAGACAGAGCCTGTTGATGATGTCAGTGCGAAGAGGGAGGCAGAAAAAGAAGGGAACATCTAAATTCATGGAAATAACAAAGATGCTGTTTCAGGATGGCAGAGAGAACAGAAGTCAAGAAATAAGATGTCTGAATTTACTGTTGCGTAAGAGAAAGACGAAATGTTGACCTTTGAGGAATTTCAGGGTAGTGGAAGCCATCAGCAGATGGGAGACTTGGGGAAGAGACGATGTGGTATTGTAGAACTGTAGCACATGATCCCCAGTCACCTCCCTAAGCCCCAGAGAAGGAAATTCACTGCTAGATTGACTAGCGTTATGTAACAGAATGCCAGTGTATTATTAATACCTGTAGGTTTAAAGTGTACTTATTTCTACATTGCAGCACCAAAACATTATTTTTACAAACCATTTGGAAATAATATTTTGATGTTCTCTGATTTCGCTCTTTTCAAAATTTCACTTATCCCTCTCTGGGATTTATTTCTAGGTCATTGATTCAGATTCCAAAGCTGGTGTTTTCTGCAAGCTTATTTTATGCCTACTAGAGTTTAAACTCAAACATTTTCCAGCCGTAGCAAGTGAAATAGCTTCAAAGCCATTTTTCATTTTTCACATCTACCTTACTTTTTCTCGCTTGATTATATCTTTTCAAAAGGCCCCAGATTGATGGCGCCTGAGTAGTAGCCTGTACTAACAACACTGCTTTTTAGAGTTGATTGAGAAATGTGCTCTGGCCTTGTCCTCCTCCTTGGAGACATCTTTTAATCCTAAGAGGGGCCATCCGAGGCAGAGAGAGAAAAGCACGTTTGAGCGAGCTTCTCAGGACCCTTTCTTATTGCATGACCTTGAGGGAGGTCAACCTGAGTATCTGAGCTGAGAAAATTGTATTAGGGGCCACCTGGGTCTCTCCCAAAAGCTCAGACTCCAAAACTCCCCCCCCCCCTTTGTCCTCTTGTTTACTAGTACAGCCTGTCACATAGTAAGAAATAAATCCCACCATTAGAGTTGCAGTTGGGGTGTCCTTCAGGTGTCACCTGTCGCTGTCCCCTAGAGGGCTGTGTGGCCACTCCCAGGTCAGAACAGCCCCGCCCCCTCCTCACTCAGCTGAGCATCCGTCCTTCTGACCTCATTCACACAACTCTGGGCCTGGCCCAGCACCCTGCCCTTCTATGCAGGTCTGCTCACACTCAGATCTAGGCCGTCTACCTAGATGGGGCTCCATGCCAACCAAGCGTCACATTCGGTTTTCTGACTTGGAGATCCAAGTCCCACCCCACCTCCGTTGCTATTTGAGAGTCTAGAAAAGGTCCTTCCATTTTTATTTTAAATATACCCACGGGTCATGTTTGTGTGTGAAGCTCTGACCAGCCTCTAAACAACCCCAAACACAATTTCTGTCGTCTTAGTCTTAGGCTCTGGGGCCATTTTTGGCAGAAATTAGATGTACTTGAAGTGTTTATAAATAAATGAATATAACTTTTGAGCAAAGCAATAAATAATAAATGAGAATAAAATGCCCTTCTCTTTGCAGATAAAACACCTCAGACTTTAAAAGACAGATTCATATTATTCCTATACAATTTTACTTAAATAAATGAAGTAAATTATGTAAATGCCCAGGCTACTAGTTCAGGTAAAACTTACAGCTCGATGCCGCCTTTCTCAGAACTGTGGCCAGCACTGCTTTGCTGTTGCCTGATTGTCACAGTTTCTTGGCTGTTTTTGTTGTCGCCACCTTGCCCCCGGCCGTATTTTAAACTGTTTCTTAAGAAGTCACAAGTCACCGTGCTTTTCCACTCCTTTAATTCCAGTAGTTTCTAGTGGAGGTGGGTCAAGCAAAGCAGGAATAATGCAGGCTGAGCGTGAACTCATGCTGTCTCCCACCTGCACACTGTACACTTGCATTTTTGTGCTATTGAGGACAAAGATTAAGAGAATTTTTTTTAATTGAGAAAGTTGTGTTCCCCTAAATACAAAACCCTTAGCACTGGCATCATGTCGGCCTGCGTCTTATCTATGGCTGAATGGCAAGGCGCCCTGACACTTACCCAATGAAACAAGAAACGTTGACTGTCTCTGGTGTGTGGAGAAGGGGATCTGAGTGGCTGGGCTGAACCGCCATGGTTCACATGAGGCTGCCCTTCAGATGCTGGTCCTGCGAGGACCTCACGGGCTTCCACAGTAGCTGGCACCTTCAGGTGAAGCCAAGTCGGTGCTGGGGGTTTGTTCGCCTCCTCATTGGCTGCTGGAATGTCTTCAAGACACGGGGGGTGTCCCCAAAAAGCCCGTGATCCAGGAGAGGCAGAAGCTAGGAGGAAGCTGAGTTCCTGGGTTTGAGAGGTGGAGATCAGGCTCCATCATGAGGAGTTCACTGCCACCACCTCTGTGTGAGCTACACACACACACACACACACACACACACACACACACATACACACACACATACACACACACACATACACACACACACATACACGCACACACACATACACACACATATGCACACACACACATACACACACATACACACACACACATACACACACACACACACACACACACACACACACACTTCAGCTGCTTGGGCTAAGGTAGAATCTGAAACCATCTGCTTCAGTCATTGTCTTAGTTACTTTACATCTGAGTTCCTGGCTTTGAGTTTGTTGCTTCTTGTACAGTGTTTATTTAAAAATAAAAAAATAAAATAAAAGCCATTTTTCTGTCTGTATTCCAGAGTATAAAGTTTTTCCATACAGAAAAAAATGCAAAACTTCCTTCCTGAGAAGTCTTACTGGGAGGTAGGGGGAGAAACTTTAAGAAACTGGTCTAGTCTCTGGTGAGGCCCCAGCAGGACCTGGGCACCATTCAGGCTCAGTTCTGAGAGCAGCTGCCAGGGAGGTGGAACCTTTAAAGGAAGCATCTACTGAAAGGGAAGTGCCCTCCAAAGTGGAACCAGGAACTTTGTTGGTAATGTAAAATATGAACTTTCAGGAACACAAGAGAAAGACCAGGTCACTAATACCTGTGAGCCTATGTGAGAGGGATAGACATGCAGGCACACACACACACACACACACACACACACACACACACACACACCCTTCCCTACACACAACACACACACACCCTCCCCTACACACAACACACACACACACACACACACACACACACACACACACACACACACACCCCTATCTGAAGGTATTTTGTTTTTAGGTGAGCCAGAAATCAGACATTGAAATGTTGCCTCAGTTTAATTTCCTAGGTTTAAATGGTACATTTGACTCTTCCCTGCTGTGGTCCTCAGTCTAGTCAGCCTATTGTACTATACTCAGTGTGATCATAGTGCAAACCTTGGTGTCTGTGCGTGCGTGCGTGCGTGCGTGTGTGTGTGTGTGTGTGTGTATGTGTGTGTGTGTACGTGTGTGTGCATGTGCTACTTAAAGAAGGAAAACAAATCAGGTCTGTCTCTTGCAGCTACAGAAATATTCTGATATTACCTGATGGCGTTCATTCTCTAAAAAGCATGCTAAAAATGTCTTACACTGAAAATGCTAAGGAAAAGTCTATTTCATTTTTCCAGGGTTTCTACTGTGGTGGATGTAGGGGTGAGCATAGTATTGACATAGGAAGTGAGGGTTCAGTGAACAGGACTATCTGACCCTGTGGCCAAACCACTGACATCCCAGTCACCCCGAGAGCTCCTATTACTAATAAAGCTAATCTGTAAGATCAGAGCTACTCGTAGGATGCTTTATGTCCTAATGCACAGGACTGCCGCAACAGGAAGTGTGGTAGAAAGACAGGAGGGATGAGGTGACCCCTAGACTGCTGGCCAGTGTGTCTGAGTCCATGGTGCCTCCACTCAGTATCCCAGGGACATCAAATTGAGATGTGGGCTTATGTGTGTGGGTCATGGATTGGACAGCTAGGGAACGTGTTCTTCCAGAAACAGATGTGGAAGTCAGAAATTTCCGTAAACGCAGAGCTTTCTCTAGGAGATAATAGGCTCTCAGGCCTATGCCTTCCCAAAAGGCTTATGTTCTGAGGCCTATTCCACAGGCAATGGGAGGTTATTGGGTCCTTGAATCTCTCATTTAATGAATGAACTAATTCATCGATGAGCTCAGAGTTTATAAGACTTTCAGGAGCTAGTACCAGTTTAAGGAATAGGTCACTGGCTTTGCCTCTGAAGGCTATCTTGTCTGTGTTCTTCTTGGCCGCCATGAGCTGAGCAGTTTGTTCCATCGTCCCATGATGCTGTTCCCCACTCCGACCTAGAAGTAGTGTAACCAGCCAGCCATGGACTAAAATTTTGAAACTGTGAGCCAGAAATAAATATTTTTCGTCCTTTTGAGTTTTTTGTATGTGTCAAGTATTTGTCAAACTAATGAAAAGTTTGACCAACAACACAGGCTGTGTCTGATGAGGTCAGTTCACAGCTTGTTGGTAGAGAGAGGGGCTGGATGATGTAGTGTCAGGCTGCTCTATTGGGATTCTCCCCTGCTGTTTTTATCTCCAAATCCTGGATGAAAGGAAGCAGTGGTCCTACCAGCAGATAAAAAGAAAGTTACTAAGTAGTCCTGTAGGAGGGGGTCTTTCTGTTCATGGCTCCTCCAAGCTGGTTCATGGATTCTCCTTGTTAATGACTTGCCAGGCTTGATACTTGCTTTTATGAAGTATTATAGACATCTCTTGAGATATCATTTATATTTTATTAGATAGCCACAAATGTGGCTTTATTTTCTAGGGAAAATACCTCTAATAAGACTGTGGCTCCTGTGCTGTCACCGATGGTTGTCATGGAACCTCTCTGATTAGTCATTACTGTTTGATCTGAATTGCTTGAAATGGATTCTCTCTGTGTGTTACCCATATCCTGATATGTAACAGTTGGCTTTTATTAAGGTTTTTGTTTGTGTCTTACTCTTTTGTGCTCATCTGAGTGCATAATTAAGATATCTGACTTCCATTGTTCCTTACAAATATTGTCCTGCTCTTCTGCCTTTAATTAGCGGAAATAATTCCCGTATAAACAAATAACAGTTGCAGACTACACTGCTTGCACTCTTTTCTTCTGAGAGTTTAAGTGCATCCCGTGTTTGTTAGGTTCATCTTTTAAGAGGAAAACTAGGCCTGGCATATTTTGTCATGTTGTATGATGCCGTTAGAAAACAAAGACTCACTTCTGCGTTTTTGTTCTCATTAACCTTTTATTTGAATTCACTGTAGAATCCAATGTGGCAGAAGTACAAGCTTTGGAGTCACACTGATTGAAAATCTCAGCCTACTCCCTTCTTCATGGCGTGACTTCAGAGAAATTGTCTAAATACTTTCCTGTTCCCAGGGTCCCCGCATAACACAGTGCTGACAGGTGGGCGCAATGGCTTGTGTCCATAGACTCAGCTACTGGGAAGGTTAAAGCAGTGTAGCTAGATGTTGTATTTTTTTAAAAAACTGATAGTAACATTTCCATCATGGCATTATGCAAATTTTGTGGTTAGTAGTGTAGTAAGTGCTCATTAAAGCTAATAATTTTATGATAGAAGAAACTTTCTTAACCAGTTCATCAGATTAAAGGGAGCGTACCATGCTGTCTAGAAGACACCCACAGCATATTGAATACTTGCAACTAGTTTCTTACGTCTCTTTTGCATGCTAAATAACAAGGCATGTTGACCTTGAGCTGGATTAGAGACAAAGGTTTTGCCATATATCAAAATACCAGAGAATAAATGTGTAATTTATTTTAAGTTTCCAATTAAATGCCTGTGCCAGTGTTTAGGCCGGGAAACAGATGCTGTGATGGAGACTGGAGCAATTTGTACTTTTCTCTTACTGTTCAGACACTGTGTGTCAGCTGGCCTCCAAAGGAGAGGGCATACCGATCAGGAACAAGGTCACTACTGCCCTTAGCTGAGGGAGAGGCTCAACAGTAAACTAGCAGCAGATGACTTCCAGTTGCCGGGGGACCTGAGGGACACAGCACAGCCTCTGTAATGATATGTCAATGTTTGGTGGGTTTCCTCCTTTTTAACAGACTTTTAAAAATGAAACAGTTGACTCTCGGTGCAGATAGCTTCTGACAGGGCATTCTCAGTGTTTATGTGTAGTCTTCTGAAGGTGCCATTGTGTTCAATCTTCCCATACAACAGTAAGACTGCTCGCACCAACCCTACAAGTTAATCATGCCAGTAAATGTAGCTGTGTGTCTGGAGCCCAAGGGATGGGTGACCTTTGCCTCCTCTAAATACTAAGCAGGAGATATTTGGAGAATCATGGGAACGTCTGCTTTTTGCTTCTTTAGCTGCCAAGGACCTTTGATGATATACCTTCGTTAGCTCTGCATTTGTGTGCTAAAGGTCATCTTTTTCTTGTGCCCTATGACCTGTCGCTCTCCATGTGCAGATTCTTCATTGACTCTTCTCTCTGTCACGAGTTAATTGCCTACCCCAAGCCTCTTAGGCTACCTTTTCCCCTGTACTCTTGTATCTCTTGACCCAGATGCTCAGGCTCTCAACTTGAATAGCCGAGCTCCAGGACCCCAAAGATTTCATTTTTTGGTAGAGCCTCACAAGTCTTGGGACAGTTATACAGTTGTTTCTTCGTTGTGAAATGCAGATACACTTCCATTTCTATCAGACTGCTTTGCATTCGATTTTAAATTCTAAAGGAGAAACCTGAATCCCTTCGCACACAGGTCCATCAGTATGACACTAAGATTACCAAGATCGTTCTAGTGTGTTTATCCCAGAACACTGTAGCTTGCCGTAACCTTGTAGCAATATCAGTGCCTCATTTATACCAAGTCCTCGGTTAGCCAAGTTGCTTTGTTACTGTGGTTTCAAATTTCCTCTCCTTATGTGAACCGAGAACTGAAGCCTTTCATTTGACTTGTGATCTTGTACTTTCTGGAAGCGTATACATTCAATCATGGAACAAATAAAACAGCTGGAAGAAATATTTCCTGAATAAAACCCAAGTGGGGCATTTGAGTGTGGGCCAAGATTTCAGCAGCCATAGAGGGAGGTGTAAAACGGCTGCCTGTGTCATACGGCTGACAAATCACTTCTGGCCAAACAGCACTGTCCCTCAGGCAAGGGTCAGAGAGTAGGAACTTTTTGCACACTTAACTGTCAGAGGACCAGATAAAGGGTTCACTATAGCCTTCCTAGGTCTCACCCCAAGTCAGCGTCCATTCTACAACTGCAGGGGGAGGAGCATAGTGGCTCGGTAGACTACGCAACAGAGTGACATCCTGAGGTCATTAAAGCCAAAGCCAGGTCTCTCTCTAAGCTGTTCTGTGGGCCTAGACAAGAAGATACGGAGCCTTGCACTTTCCGAAGGCCTGGCTTTTCTAGTTCCAATTAAGGATCATGATACAAATTCAGTTTAAGGATAGCCCAAACAACTAACTAATAATAAAAGGAGTCCTGTCCAATGAAACCCTTTTTACCAACTTCCAATGATAAGGCGAGATTGGTCATTATATCCACATTGTGTTCACCATGCATATAAATCAAAGTTTACCATGGAGCTGGATGTTTAAGAGCACTGTGTTTCAGGTATAAAATCATTTGTCACACCATTGACATAGTGCTAGCAGTTGCCTGAAATAATGCTATTTAAACTGAAGGGACCCAAGAACCATCTCATCTAGAAGATCTTAAAGTGTCCTTCCTGGGCCCCAACCAGGGATACTCCCAGTTTTGTAGGTATTATGGTAGGACCCACAAACTAAATCTCGAGTAATCACACTACTGGTGTGCAAACATCACAGCGGATAGGACAGTCTGAGCCTCTCAGAATGTAGAGGTGAGGGAATTACAACCATGTCTACCAGGCTTAGATTCAGTCCTACCAATCAGGTAACTGGGATTTTTGCTCCACCAACAATGAAACAATGGGTCAGCAGGAAGAAGCCCCTCACACACTAATTTTTGGCAGCATTTGTGTCCCTGTATTTGACAGCAGCAGGCCCCATTTAGTTGTGTTAGTAGAGGGACCACTTGGGGCTAGTGTTTAAAAGTCAGGCCCCAATTAGTGTTTCAGTGCTGTTCAGGGCTTAGGTATTGGCACCCTGAACTCTAAGAGCCTCCGTTATGGAGTAAGCCTGGGATGTTGGGATCCCCTGGTCTTTGATAGCAGCATGGTAGAGTTTCCAGGCAAGCCTCGGTGTTCCTCATCTCTGCTACGTAGGCGTAGGAGCCAGGATTCGTCAGCTCTTGGCTGCAGCTCATATTGCAGTTTCTTAGCAGACCTAGGTGTTGGGATTCCTCAGCCCTTAACACCAAGCACTGTCATGAGCTCCCTGGGCTCAGGTGTCTGAGATCCTTGGCACTAAAGGCTTGACAGCTCTTCTGAACCTTTCCAGTGACCAGAGACTCACATTTCTCTTCTCTAGCTCTTTGTAGCCCTTTGTGCACCTGCAGCCTCAGCTCTCCCTCTGTCTCCTGCTCCCCTGGGCCTCCCCTGGCTGCTCTGTGGCACTGTGCAGCTGCCTCTTCCTAGCTGTCAGCAGCCACCCCACCTCCTCCAGCCTTTTTTGCAGCCTAGCCTCCAGGCTGCTTGGTTGTTGCTGCCACCACTGCTGCCGCCGCCGCCACTGTCACTATCTGCTATCTCTCCTGCTTCTTTTCTTCATCTTAGCATACACTACTAGAGAAAGCAAAAAAAGATGGCTTCAGAGAGGCCTTTTATCTAACCTAATGTCACAACAGCAGGAAAGGCAGCACAGAAGAGTAGTGTCTCCCAGCCAGATCACCCTAGTAGCCTGCTTCTAGAGAAGGGGCAAGGCACCATTCACAGCACATTCCATAAGTAGAAACCATGACCTTGACTTTTTAACACTAGCTCCAAGTGGTCCCTCCAGTAAGCCAACCAATGGAAGCACTCTCTGTCTGGCCTAGGTAGATAGACGAGATTACAGGTCATCTCCAGCCTGGTAGCTCATGACCCCCACACAGGGGTCATGTAACTGAAGGTGAGGGTAATGAAAACGTTGGCAATACTAATATGATTCTGGGTGTACAATGGACAGAAATTAACTTAAAAATCAAATGTGTAATCTGAGGTATTCCCTGGCAATGCTTGTTCATGTCACATTGCACAACTTCATAACAGCCCTAGTTCTGAACACACGACGACGTGCATGCTTGGCACTGTGTCCGCCATCATGCAATGCCAGCCAACAAATGCCACCTCAGAACATTACACCTCAGACCCAAGACCATTGTATGTTGTGAACTACAGTGTTCTCACTGTGCATACAAAGTTCTCTGTGCTTACAGAAATAAAATGATTTAATTAAGGAAAACATAGACTTCTAATATTTTCTAGCTGGCCTTTCCTCAGCATGTATTAAATTAATGTATCGTTGGATCGTGCTGTGTAAGAATGTTTGATATTAAAATTACTATTTGAGTTCCTTGAATTTCATTTAAAACATCATTGAATGACTATGACTAGGGTGGATTTTCAACATTTTAGTGGCCCTAAAAAAATACTTCTTTCATTTTGTACAACATATTCATTATGCAAAGATATTCTCATCATTGACGATAATAGGACAAAATGTCAACCAACTCTGAAAAACATTGAAGATAAAGATGCTTGTGTGTCCTATAGCATCAGATACCCAGCCAACTTTTACTTCTTTCTTAATATTTTATTAATATATCTTTTATGGGTTTAATGGGTTCTTTGTCTCCATGTATGTCTATGTACCATGCATATGCAGGGTCCATGGGAGGCAGAAGAGAGGGCATCAGATCTCCTAAGTCTGACATACAGATGGTCGTATAGCTACATGTGGGTGCAGCCAGTACACTCTGACTTCTGAGCTCTCCCTCTAGCTCCCTTTCAATTATTTATATCCAAATAGGCATGTACTTCTATCTCATGAGTATGAAAATTGGCTTCCATCTTTAATAGTAAGGTTACATAGATACCAAATAATAGTTACTTTAATTTATGATTTCTTGTCAGTAATTTTTGATTTGTATATCTATTTTATAATTATATATCTTTTATATACTCCTTACACCCAGAGTTATGTAATTCCATAGAGAAAAGGGGTTGTGAGTGCAGAAGTTTAAGAAGCCCTGATCTTGACCTGACTGAGACCGATGATAACAAAGTCTGGTATAAGCTACTTGAAACCCTGGGGTTGGCTAAGACAGTACTTTTAGGAATGAGCAGAATGAGTCTTAATCCTTGTGTCGTTTTCTGAGCTTGTCCTTGGAACATTTGAAACAGCTGGTGCTGTCATGAGGGTAATTCAGCTGGCAGTTTGAGAGTCCTTTTTGTGTATATGCATAGACATGTGTGCACATTCACGTTTATACACATGTGTGCAAGCCAGAGGGCAGCCTTGGGTATCATTCCTCAGGAGCAGTCCATCTTGAATTTTGAGACAGGATCTCCCCGATCTGGAGCTCACTAGTTAGGCTAGACTGGCTGGCCAATGAGTCCCAGGAATCTGCCTGTTGCCATCTCCATAGTACTGGAGTTACAAGTGTCTCACTTACATGGGTCCTGGGGATTGAATTAGTCCTTATGGCTTACGCACTTTACTGAATAATCTATCTCCTGAGTTCCAAGTGACAGTCCTTTTATTCAAGGCAGTTAGGATAGCAAGATCCTCCAACATCTTTTCTTAGTTTTAAGAAAATGAACATTGGGAGTGCTTGCAATAAGAACTCATCACTAACACTAACGTTGTAACACAAACACTAAAATGCACTAAACAGTCACACTAGCACTATAACCAACACTATAACACACACTAGCACTATAGCACTAACACACTAGGACTAGCACTAACACTACAACACTAACTCACTAGCCCTATAGCACTAACACTAGCAATAACTATACTTTGACACTAGTCCAGTCTGCCCAGGAGAGGTGGGGCTCCCTCGTCTGGCTCACCACTGCAGTGCCGTGTGATAATATAACCACACAGTAGCACTGAGTGTATGTGCACATATATGTGTTCTAAGACAGCACCACATGTACAAATACATGGCAAGCCCCTGTATGAGACGCCACAGGATCACAGAGTTGGTTTCACTGGAACACACAGCCCATTGCTGGCAAGGAGTAGAAGGAACTGGTGCAGGTAGGAAGAAGGCCCTGTGGCAGGAGAGTCTCCTGCAGAATGTGATTGTCTTCCTAAGGCTGATGACAAAGGGAGTGACTCACAGGACAAGGAGAGAGCCAGCAGTCACATAGGACTGTGCCAAAAAACAACGCAGTCTGCCAGATAGTCCTTTTGAAATAGTTGGTCTCTTGGGTGTCTCTGGTTTCTTTAATTCTAGTTGGTTTTGTGCAATATATGATGATTTTACTTCTCAAATATTACCCGTCTCATTATTTTTCAGGTTCTTTTTTTCTGCTCCCAGTGACTAATCAGCTAGTCATCTGTATTAGTGTTCCCAATGCTGTGAACAGACACCATGACCAAGGCAACTCTCATAAGGACAACATTTAACTGGGTCTGGCTTACAGGTTCAGAGGTTCAGCCCATTATCATCAAGGCAGGAGCATGGCAGCATCCAGGCAGGCATGGTGCAGGAGGAGCTGAGAGCTCTACATTTTCATCTGAAGGCTGCTAGCAGATTACTGACTTCCAGGCAGCTAAAATGAGGGTCTTGAAGCCCACACCCACAGTGTCACACTTCCTTCAACAAGGCCACACCTCTAATAGCACCACCCCCTGGGCCAAACATATTTAAACCATCACATCATCCTAGTCTAAAACTGATTACAATTGTAAACTTTTGGGATATCATGACATTAACAATAAAAGTATCTTACAAACTAGGCTCTGTCCTTACAAAAACGGCCCCTGCAGCTTCCAGGTTATAGACAAGCAAGCAAACATCACATGGTCCTACCATATTTCAGAAGCCAGTGCTGAAACCTCTAGAGCTACTTCTCGGACCGTTTCTATGTAGGTGAGCATTTTAACACAGAGTCTCATTAACCTGGACCAGCTCACTCCTCAGCCCAGGATGGCTTCAAACTTCTGGTCCTTCCACCTCTGCTTTGCAAGTGTTGGGATCACAAGTGTGTGCCTCTGTGTCTGGCTATTTCTCCTTAAGGCAACGGAATATGCCACATATGTTATGTAAAACCAGCTTTTGACCACTTAAGCAAGCTGTCAGTTACTGCGTTTGAACGGTTCTAACTTATCCCCGATGCTTGACATTTTGTCAGTTCTAAGGAATGCCTGACAGCTGATGAGAACTCATACAGAGTGGAAGCAGAGGAGTCAGCCAGACAGGTGGGGGGGGGGGTGCCGCTGTAGGCTGACACCTACAGTGTAGCCCTTGTGGGGAGCAGAAGATGTGCAGCAAACTGAGTCATGCGGAATGAAAGGTGATGGAGGATCGGAGGGCATAAGAAACTTGAAATAACACCCTCCGGTTAGATGTCTTGGCATAACTCACCAAAGTTGCCAGGAAAAGGTGAAGAAAGAGACATGGGAGAGTTCTGAAACCTGTCAGCAAACAGCCCTTCAGTTGCTTCTACACCGTGATTCTCTTTTGATTCTTTACTTTTAGCTATGTGTGTGTGTTCATGTATGTATGTATGAGTGCATATGTATGTGGGTTTGTGTTCATGTGTGTGGATACCAGAGGTTGACATCAGGTGTCCCCCTTGATCACCCTCGAACCTACATATTGAGGTTTAACATCTGTCATTTGAACCCAAAGTTCCCTGATTCAGCTAGTCTCGTCAGCCAGCTTGCTAGGGATCCAGTCTCTAACTTCTGAGTACTAAGGTTACAGGCTTTCATTTGGGTGCTGAGTATCTGAGCTCTGGTCCTCACATTTGTCGGGCAAGCACTTTAGCCATCTCCCTGGGTCTACATGGTGATTTTCATCATCTTGACTGGGACTAAAGTTGGCTCAGACCAGGCCATCAAGATCCACCAGTGTAGGCTATTGAGCCTAGCGGTGGGCTAGCCCAGCACCTGCGAGCGGTCAGGCAAGTTGTGTCTGCCTTCAGTGAGTCGGCAAATACTGCAGATCGGGGCTTAGTTTTTGATGGAGGCATTCTCTAGCCCATCACTAGACAGTGCCCAGTGAAAGGGAAGAGGTCTCAATGTATGTCCAAGCTACCAGCCACAGAACTGAAGCACTGAGCCTTGTCTGCTAGGCAGTGTGGACTTTGAAATCAGAAGGAGCAGGATTGGAATCCTGCCATTTTTAATAACATTTTAAATAACGATTCCTTGGTATGTTCATATTTAAGATGGTAACCACTGTCTTTTATACTAAAAGGATAATTACAGATATTAATCCTTGGGAGACAAAAATTACAATAAAATGATGACCACTGTTGAGTGAAAGGAGAGCATCAAGCTGATTTTAATACGTAAATTTAGAGTTTGTGTGGCTGTCCTTAGGCAGAGGCTTCCCACAACACTATTGAGGTTGACTGTGTGTATCCATGCACTGTTTCACTTACTCCACAAAAGAGCTGCTTAGGGAGATACAGTGATGTGATTGCCCTTATTCTATAGGTCGGAGACAGAGGTTTAAGTCGGGTAACTATCATGTGGTCAGGCATCTAGTAAGTACAGAATGGGGTCTGCAGTGCATGTATGAATTCCGAGTTAGCTTCCTTTCCCTATGTGCACACAGGTGGTGTGCACTCAGCAGACATCTGAGCTGAGGGATCCATCCGAGTCCCCAGTAGCTCAAGTCGTGGGTATATTTGAAGGCTCTGTAGAGTGGGCAGGGTAGAGGCCAAGGATACAATCTTGGGCAGTATTAATGTTTAAAAGGCAAAGTAAAGGTTTAGAAAATAAGGAATAATCACAACAGGATCACAAAAGGTAAGAGTTGTAAAAGACTCCTTGAATTTGACAATGTGAAAAACATCAATAGTCTTAACAAAACAGTTTGATAAAATAATGGAGGCAGAGGCCAATTGATTGAGCTATGCTAAATTGATAATTAAGTAGAAGTAACATGTGAGGAATGGAAGAATAGAAGTAAAAAATCTGGGGAGATATTAAAAAATATATATGTATATAATAATATATAATAATAAAATACATAATATACAAATATATATTACATACTGTCACATATGCTTACATATATATGTTGCATATATGCATACATACTGCACACATACATATACATGCAAACACACGTATTAGGACAAAATGATAAAAGCTGAAGATGCAGGAATGATTGGAGAGGCTGGTAGAGTGGTAATCAGCTGGCTCTCAGGTTCGGGTCCCATGGATTGGGACAGACCAAGAGGCAGAGAACTCGAGATGAAGCTCGCTCTATAGAGAGTAACCCCAACACACCGACGACATTAACCACTCAGCAACAGTCCTTAGAAAGACTAAAGATAGCATTGTAGGCTTAGGCTAGGTAGGAGATAGGTCAAACCAGGAGGCCATTCACAGTCCGAGAGGATGCAGAGAGGACAGGATGCTGGGGTTTCAAGGGTGATGGATGGATGGATGGATGGGTGGATGGAGTGAATGAGTGAGTTGTCAGAGTAGGGAGTTGTCATTAGTAGCACTGGAGTCTCCACATGAAATAGTTCATAAGCAGAGAATCTTGGGCACCCAGCAAACACTGTGGTGCAGCTACTGCAGGTCTGGTTTTGAAGCAGATTAAAAGTGAAGGTTGTCATCATTGAGGCCATCGAGGGATTCAAAGCATAGAGCTGGAGCTGAGACCTCACACAGGCATCGTTTTTAGTCTGCATCTATTAAGACCTGATCCTTTTCAGAAGAATCGGTTAATAATTTATGTCTGAGGAGTTCTCTGTCAATTATTGCAGAAACGTTCTTGCTTAATGCCGTGTGTGCTTGTTTGCTGTTATATCTGTGTGTAGCCAGACGGCAATCCTGGGTGCTGTGCACCTTGCTTCTTGAGATAGGCTCTCTCGCCGTTCTGGAACGCACTAATTAGTTGAGGCAGGATGGCCTACTGAGCCTCAGGGATGCCTATCTCTGCCTCTCTGTCATGGATAAAACAAATCCGTGCCACGGTACCTGACTCTCATCTTTTGTAGTTAGTACCTCAAAACGCTTTTATTAGTTCCTAATGATCCTTGATTTTTTTTTCCCCTTTTTGGGACAGGTCTCACTATGTAGCTCTGGTTGGCCTAGAACTTGCCTGTAGCCCAGACTGTTCTGGAATGGCAGAAAGCCACTCCACTACCTCTTGAGAGCTAGGTTAAAGGCCTGAGTCACCTCCTCACTGCCTTGATGATACCTTAACATCCCATCATGATTCTCTTCCTGGGATGGGTGGGTGGGGGAAACATGAAAAACTCATTTCTTCTCCCTCCCTGAGATAGACAACTTGGGCCTAGAGACGTATGTCAGTAATGGCAACTACCGTTTATTAAGACGTACTACCTGCTAGCCACTGTGCTAACCACTGATACAGATGGTCTCTTCCTGGCCTTGTAATAACTCCCTGAGATTGGTCTCCTTCCCATCTATGTTTTATGATGAGAATTCTGAAAATTTGAGAGGTCAGGCCCCTTGCCCAAGGTCACTCAGCGTGTAAGTGATAGAACCAATCTTGAAAGCCATGCAGCACGCCTCCAGCACTCAAGATCCTAACTGCAGAAAGATTTCCCGTCAGAGGCCAGTGTGTTCGGGTTAGTTAATGCAGTAGGAGCGTCTCTCCCCTGCCCAGAGACTTCCCAGGGAGCTGGGCTTCCCATTGCTCAGCGGTAGCCTGCCCCTCCCTAGCAGTGTCCCACTGACCCCAGGGCACACTGTACTCCCAAGCTGAACACTGCATCGTTCTTAAAACAGAGTTGAGGAAGGCAGACAGGACATTTCATTCTGCCACTGGCTCTTGGACCCTTGGGGAGGCATGGGGAACATTCACACATAGCCCTGTGCTGGGACTTTTAGATTCTTGTTCGAGGGAGTTACGCTGATGTACAAATCTTAATTCTAGATGTCCAAAAAACGTAATATAGGATTAGTGCACCAAAAGAAAATAGGGTTTCTTTTTGAATGATAGAAATGAGTTGTTGTCCAGTAGGAAAGTTGAAAATCATGTTCTAAGTTATTTGGTAAAAGCTATTTCCAGAAAACAATGCTCTTCCCTTACCCTGTGCACGCTGTCCTCCACCATCCATAGTTAACACCAATGTGCTCGCGGAAGCCTCATTCCCGGGTGACCTGCTGCTTCTGTAGAAGATGCTCACAGAAGAGAAACAGATGCACAGAGGTTTAACAAATGCAAGCTGGGAATTTATTCCCATTTATGGACCAGATGAAAACGGATTTTTTAGCCTTCTCTGCAAGAGTGAGAGACTGTTCCACCTTTTCCTTCAAGATTAAGACCACAGAACAGTTGTGCCTCACACCATCTCTTCTATACTCCTGAACAGTATCAGTTCATATCAACCCTGACCCTGACCTCCCACTCCTCTGCCTCCTCCCCCCGCACCCTGTGCAATGCAGGATGCAGATAGGAAGCTCACCTGGCAGGTTATCTTGCAGTAGCCCACCGAAATGCTGGGTTTAACTTACTCTTGAGGAGAAGGGGGCTTAAGGCCAGAGGGTTCATAGCCAAAGACAGGTCCAAAAAGTAGTATAGTACTAGATAGTATCTAGGACGTTGGCTTCCAACTATGTTTTTGTTGAGGCCTAAGGACTAACACCCAAGTTTTTGCAAAAACCAAGTATGGGGTCCAGGGAAGTGGGGCTGAATGCAGAGGGGAATAGAGCATGGGTTTCGGTCTGGAAGGTTTGTGTCCCAGGCAGTGCTAACCCAGACACCCAAGCTCAGTTGTAATGACCTTGTATCCATTCAACTCCCTAGAACACTTTTCCATGTGATCTCCTGCAGCCCCAAGGGAGGCTATGGGAACAAAGCTGTTTGGGCACTGCCTCACCTCCCCTGCCCCCTGTTGATATTTGCACGGATGGCACAGAAGCAGCAGCATGTGCATGAGTTACTTCAAGAAGTATCGGTCACCACATTTCCCACCACCTGGCTGGCACAGTGTGTTTCACTTAAAATATGCTGATGAAGCAACTCAGATTATTTTATTAAACCACAATCCTCAGTGCACATATTTCCAGGATTCTGAGAAATGTTCACAGGTCGTTTCCATCACCTACAAAACTGATCATTTGCACAGTGGGTTGCGTGAGAGCTGAACCGGCCACTGCATTAATGGAACATTGTTTTTATTTGAAAGAGTGACTGACAGACAAACTACTGCTATTCTGACTGTGGTATTTGGTCGGCATTTTCTCAAAAATGACTGAAGCAAACCTGTCATCTCAACAAAAACAACTGGAGGTGTTTGTTGCCAGTGATGGAATTTGAGCTTTCAAGTGAAAATGAGAACCTGGGAACTTTGTGCATACCCTTGAGAGTTTGACAGTTTCTCAATAGACTTCTGTGATGAGTTCAGTGCTGCTATTAACAGATACGATTTTTATATTGTATAATGGAATGTGTTAACATTTCCAAGAGCTGTATGTCAGTGAATTAATATTTTTTTGATGACCAATGTAGCACGCTGAGGTGAAGGGACCATTGAGAGCCCTGGACATGCCGGTGTGTTTTACTGCAGTGAAGCATGCAAGTTTAGTTCTAATCCAAATTCTGTGTTGTAGCTGTGGCTGGCTTTAAGAAATAATCACTTGTGGAGCTACGATGTACCGGAAGCCTCTGTGTGTGTGTGTGTGTGTGTGTGTGTGTGTGTTTGTGTGTAGTATGCATGTATGCATGTATGTGTGTGTATGGAGTATGCATGTATGCACATGGGAGTGTACATATCTGTGTACACATATGTAGACACAAGGGAAGGATGCCAAGTATATTCCTTCACCACTCTCTACCTTATTCCTTTGGGATAGCATCTCTCAGCGAGCATGGGGTAAACCCCAGTGATCCTCTTGTCTCCAAACCCTCCCTCCACCACTAGTATAATGGGTGTGCTTGACTGTGCTCAGCTATTTGCTTGGGTGCTGGGATCGTGAACTCAGACCCTTTATGTCTGCATGGCAAGCACTTTCCCCACCTAGCCTCCTGCTCAGTCCTAGTGTACAGTAACTTTAGAAAGAGTGTCTTTGATCAGATGATATGACTATTGGATGTTTCCCGCTTTTACTCCTCTGTAACAATAGGAAGCCAAACTTTTCTTTATGTCCCAAACTGTATCTCCTCAATGGAAATTCAAAAGGCGCCGTGCAAACCAAACTATAACTTACTAGGAAATATATTTCAGAGACTTGCAAAAATATAAAACCATGACAGGTTTTTCACTGTTGTTTCATTGTTTAAAATTTGTTTTCATAAAAATGAAGTGGATTTGCTGTTGTTCTTTTTAAAATGAATTAATTTTCAAGCATTTTTCTCAGTTTTAGTGATCATTTCTAGCATAGCATTAATAGGTATGGCCTGCACCAACAGGCACCTATTAGGTACTCAAGTTTTAAGGGCATGAAGGAATCCTGAAGGCACAGTTTGAGAACCACTGCTCTTCAGAGTTCCCAGCATGCCTAGTCAGTGCATAGCATGGGGTATTGATCCATTGTGGACCTGACCATGGAACCAGTAGTTACTTAAATTTAAGCAGGGGCAGGAGAGAAGGCTCAGTGTCTCTCAGCACTTGCTGTTTTCCAGAGAGCCTGAGATCAGTGCCCAGCACTCGTGCAAGACAACTCACAAAAACCTGTAACTCAAGTCCAGGAGATCCAACACCCTTTTCTGGCCTCCAGGGGCACCAGCACACTTGTAGCAAATATACAAATAAAATAAAATAGAATAAAATAAAGTCTTTTTAAAGTAATCTGTTTCCACAGACTCTGAGAACTGCTGGGACAGAAGCTTCGGTGCTTGTAGGGCACTGGCCCAGTAGAGGGGGGTTTTTTTAAGCACAATTGGTGGCCCTGCTGGTTCTTGAAGAATGAGTAAGAGTTTATGTAGGCAGAAAATAGAGAGTTCTTACTCTGGCTATATGAAAAAAGTATGTGCCAAGCGTCTGTGTGATCCATCTTCTCCAACCACTTCTTCATTGTAGGAACAAGAGAAGGGGTAGAGCAGGATAACGGGGTGAGGTGGGAATGGTGTGATAAGAAGCTTGACTAGATGACAGCAGCAACATCGTGCAGGGCTGGTGAGGTCAGGTGTTAGACCCTCCTCCTGGAGGATGGGAGGTATTAAGGCAAGAGACGGCCATTTACTTGCATATCAGACACATCTCTATAGCTACAAAGAATGGGAGACTCATTAGAATTCATTAAAACAAACTGACAGAAACTAGAGTGTAGACTTAGGGTGTGGCTGAAGAATTAGAGGGGCATGGGTTGATTCAGAAGATATCAGTGAAGAGAGATGGATAGCTCATGCCATTGGATTGAGTGGGGTTAAAGGGGGAAGGAGGAGCACCAAGGCTGAAGCTGGATTCCAGGTTTAGTACCAGCATTGATGGACGTTATGGCCACTGACAGACAGGGCTTAGAAGGTGCAGGCTTAGAGAACAGGAGGAGGAGTTCCATTTCTTCTCTTCCTATAGGCTGCCCAGGAGGACCTGCCCCCTCATCATTTGCATGTATGGTTCTGAAGTTAAGCAGAGACACCTATATCGGAGCTATAGGACAGAAAGTCCTCAACATACAAATCCTGAGTGAAGCCACAGGCCTAATGAGCTCTTGGGATAAAGATCTGAGCAGGAAGAACCAACTGCCTGGGAAGGAAGTTATGGCAGCTGCAGTATGAATAAACAAAGAAATGGTGCACACAGATTTCTGAGAACCCCGAAACCATGTGGTCATTGAGGCAGAGGCAATACTATACAGAAGGAAGGAGGGGAAGAGATCAGTGATGAGGGGAGCTGTCTGCAGTGAAGACCCATAGGAAGCAACTGTTGAACCATTAATGTTTCCACTTAGTGGAGAGGAGTGATTGCCTCAAACAGCTTAAAGAGTGAGCCCAGGAGGGAAATGGCAGGAGGGAGACAGCCAAAAGAGATATAAAGATTTGAGAATACTATAATTCTATAGGATGGAGTCGTAGAAGGGTAAGGGTGTGGTGTGTGTGTGTGTGTGTGTGTGTGTGTGTGTGTGTGTGTGTGTGTGTGTGTGTGTGTGTGTGTGTGAGAGAGAGAGAGAGAGAGAGAGAGAGAGAGAGAGAGAGAGAGAGAGATTGTGAAAGATTCGTAAGTTAGTCCAGAAAAGTCAGGTAAGAGGGAGTATTTGGGAACAGGTGGAAGGAGACCATGTCTTTAGCCACAGGGTCTCGTGTAGACCAGGCTGACCTGGAATTCTCTATGTTGATGAGGCTGGCCTTGAACTGATCCTCAGGCCTTCACTCCCTGAGTGAAGATGTGTGCTACATATACATCATGCTAAATGGTCTCTCAATGACACTGCTTCCCCAGTGTCCTGCTCTGATCCTTGCACAGAAGGGACTGGAAATTACACACTGATGGTCTCTGGTCATTCTTTTGCTTTGCCGTGTAACTTCCCTCAGGCATGTGCCCACCTGAGGCCTCTGTTGCCATTCCAGTCATGGTATGAGTTGACATGAGCTCTACCAGAAGTTGAGGTATACGATAGTTTAGTTAGAGAAGAAAGCCCCTGCCTGGTGAGATAGATCAGCTAGTAAAGCTCTGATGATTTAGTTTGATCTCAGAAACCCAGAAAGTTGTCCTCTGACCTGTGGTTCACCAGAGGGACTAAACAAGGAGACACTGGTATGTATAGAGAACTGTATCTTTAGATATCAGTGATGTAATTAAACAATCTAATCTCTATACAGAATGGTGTAGTTTCATCATGAACTAAAATTTATCCTCAAGAAGAGTGATTCTTTTTTTTTTTTTCAACAAAACATTTTCTGGTCAGTGAAAATTATCTTTACATTTCTATTGTTTGCTTTTCTGTTCACCAGGTTAAGTTTTCTGTTACACCACTGCCATTAAGTTTTCTATGTAGAAAAATCTATTCATTACGAACACATTTATTGCTTCATTGACTTGCCTGTTTAAGATGTGGAGAAGCACAAATTAAATGTTGTGCCTTTCCTTTTTGAAAAAGGGGGATGAATGGGTGCCATTTTCTTGAATGTTTGTCTCACATAACTGACAGACCACCCTCACAGGCTGGCAGATGTGGGTCTGCTTGTTTGATACTTGTTCCCCAGGGGTCATTATTGGAAGGTATGCCTCCTGAGACTCAGCTCGGAGGATACAAGGCAGTCACAATGAAGTCAGTTGCTTTGGGGAAACTGATAATCTTCCTCCAAAGTCTATTACAGTGAGGGTAAAGGTAAACTAAGCAGGGTATAAAACAAGTTTTTGAGAAACTCTCAAGGAGCCTTGATACAAAGTTAACCCGTTGGGTACTTCTGGATGTGAATGTCTAAGACGTTGGCATTTGTTTCAGACACATACTTTAACGCCCTATCAGTATTTCCCTAGGCACCTAACTCTAATGAGTTTTAGTACTCCTGTGGTCAGTACATACAGGTGTAGACCAAGGGTGCTGGATCATACATCTTCTCCAGCAGCAGTCAGGCCTGACTCTGCCTTCTGAGATCTCACATCAGTTTCCTTCCATATCTCTTTGCTCTTGCCTTTACTCTTCCTGTTAGGATATCAAGGAGAACTCGGTTCCATTTCTTTTTTAATATAACATCTTCACCAATTAGCTGAATGCCATGCATGCATACAGTGTGTTTTAGTCCTATTTATCTTCCTACTCCTCCCTCCAACTCCTCCTGGATCTACCTTATATTCTACTTCTTAACAGCTGTGATGGATTCTTCTAGAAGGATTGAGGCTTCATCCTCAATGCATCAAATCCCATCAGACTCATAGCCTTATTGGCTCTGCTTTTAAAAGGAAAAGCAAACAAAAACCAGAAGCCCCTGCATTGCGTGTGGTTGTCTGTCCCTTGTTCCTCTGTAGTGGAACATGCACTGTTCTCTCAGGCCCTGAGGGCAGCCCTAGAACCCCTATTCTATATTAAAAGAAACTTCTGCATCTACACCCGGGTGCTCAAACATTGAACCTGCTTTCTTGCTTCAGTTGAAATTTGGTATGTCGGTATGACCCTGAGAGCTTTTCCCAGTTGGGCTTGTGAGAAAAACAGGGTCAACAAGCCCAGTGCTGTTTGGACACTAATCTCTCCCTACCCAAACCCTGTCACCCTTGTAGACTCTGTTCGTTAGATCATTCTTCAGCTGACAGATCTACTCTCTATATTCTCCTGTCATCCCCTGCCCTCCTGGTCATCTATGTAACTTATTGCCTCCCTCAAAACTCAAGTCCCTGCCTTCATCAAAGTTTCCAGCCATTCTAGATTTTCAGTTCTTAAACTTTCTCAATTCTAAGTGACCTTCACCTTTTCTCATTACAATCTGCTCTCTTTTTTTTCCCATCTTTATTAAATTGGGTATTTCTTATTTACATTTCAAATGTTATTCCCTTTCCCAGTTTCCATGCCAACATACCCCTAACCCCTCCCCCTCCCATTCTCTATGGGTGTTCTCCTCCCAATCCTCCCCCCATAACCGCCCTCCCCACAAAATCCCATTCACTGGGGGTTCAGTCTTGGCAGGACCAAGGGCTTCCCCTTCCACTGGTGCTCTTACTAGGCTATTCACTGCTACATATGCAGTTGGAGCCCAGGGTCAGTCCATGTATAGTCTTTGGGTAGTGGTTTAGTCCCTGGAAGCTCTGGTTGGTTGGCATTGTTGTTCATATTGGGTCTCAAGTCCCTTCAGCTCTTTAAGTCCTTTCTCTGATTCCTTCAATAGGGGTCCTGTCTCAATTCAGTGGTTTGCTACCAGCATTCGCCTCTGTATTTGTTGTATTCTGGCTGTGTCTCTCAGGAGAGATCTATATCCGGTTCCTGTCGGCCTGCACTTCTTTGCTTCATCCATCTTATCTAGTTTGGTGGCTGTATATGTATGGGCCACACGTGGGGCAGGCTCTGAGTGGGTGTTCCTTAAGTCTCTGTTCTAAACTTTGCCTCCCTATCCCCTCCCAAGTGTATTCTTGTTCCCCTTTTAAAGAAGGAGTGAAGCATCTGCTCTCTTAAAGTTTAGATTTTTTTATTAGGAAAGGCACCATCCCTGAAATCTTATGATCAAATAATTCTTTCCAATGAGTCAGAACCTCTAATACAATTGAGGACTAGGAATAATGATAGGTATCTGCACTGATTCGTTGGTTTTTGTTGTTGTGTTGTGTTTTGTAAACTAGACACAATCTAGAGTTGTCTGAAAAGAGGGATCTAATCTATTCTCAGACTCAGAAATTGCCTCTATCAGATTAGCCTGAAGTCAAGTGTGGGCATTTTCTAGATTAATGATTCATGAGTTTATGAGGGAGGGTCCAGCTCTAACTGTGGACAGGGCCATTCCTGGGTAGATAGTCCTGGGCTGTGTAAGAAAGTAAGCTGGGCAAGCCATCTTTTCTTGCTTACTTTTAGTAGTATAAGCTGACATAAGCAGCTTTTGCCTGTATTTTATCTATGTGTAGTGTGTCTTGAGATATTTTCTCACTTCTGCTTTCCACATGACTAAGTTTCTCTTCAGCACTGTCAACCTACTCATTCTATGTTCTTTTATTTCAAGATTTTCAATTGGTTCCTTTTCATTTTTACCTTTCAGTAAACTTTTGGTTTTACAGTCTTTCTTGTTGATGTCTAAGAATCCCTCATTTGCCACTCAGGAGATATTTACAGTCATTTCACAACTGTTGTATGTATGTCCTCAGACTCAAATGACGGTCCCAGTCATGGGACTGCCTTTTCCTGCTGTGTATATTTTCTAATTTTCTTTTTATCAAGAATTTAACTTCCTTAAGGATATTTTCTGTATGAATTCTCTTTGAAGAGTTTTGGGATTGCCTAAACTCCAGTTCCAGGGATTTCTTAGCTCCTAAATAGGTCATGAGAAGCACCTGGAGTGGGCCATGATGATGCACACCTTGAATCCCAGCACTTGAGAAGTAGAGGCAGGAAGGTCTCTGTGAGCTTGAGGCCAGCTTGGTGTACATAGGAAATTATAGGCCATCCAGGGCTGCATAGTAAGACCCTGCCTCAACAACAACAACAACAACAACAGCAACAACAACAACAACAACAACAAAGGCACTGGGAGGATCTGGACGATTGTGTTTGTGGGCACTTGCTGTTCTTGCAAAGAACCCACATTAAGTTCCCAGTTACTTGTTATTCTAGTTCCAGGGAATCTGACACCTTCTTCTGGCCCCCATGAGCATCCACATACATGTGGTGCACGCGTGCACGCACACACACACACACACACACACACACACGTAAATAAAAATAAATCTTCAAAAAGAAAGGCTTGAGAATCTTACTGTAGAGGAATACTTTGTGTTCACAAATGTTCAAGGCATCTTCATTTCTTTTGAAAATTTATATTAATCATTTTTACTATTATTACTAATACTATTAGTCTCTCCCTTTCCCCCTTCCCCTCCCCCTTTGCCTCTCCCTCTCCGTGTGTGTGTGTGTGTGTGTGTGTGTGTATGTGGTGTGTGTGTGTGTGTATGTGGTGTGTGTGTGTGTGTGTGGTGTGTGTGTGTGTGTGTGTGTGTGTGTGTGTGTGTGTGTGTGTATACAGTGTGTATTAGTGCAGTTGCTCCTCAGGAAGAGACCTGCACAGTCAGTAAAGAGTGGATGCAGAACTGTTTTAAGATGATAATTCTGGGGACCCAGACAGAGCTCATAATGTCATCCAAAAGGTGGGATGTATAGGTTATCAATGACCATAGATAGGCCCTGATCCTAGATTCTTTGTTCTATAGAGAGGGGTACTGTAGCCAAAAAAAATCAAAAAACGTAGGCCGCAGGCATGGCCCTCATAAACTAATGCTGTTCCTATAACACTTCTCTTCGGTCTCACCAGTTTTCCCACAACCTCCAGTCCTTTGTCCCTGCTCCATTTTTCTTGGTCTGTAAACCGCTGCAGGACTTCCTTTTCTGTATGGACACATGCTAGGGTGAACGTCCTCGTAGCAGTGCCCTCAGCCTCCTGGCCATTGGATGCTTCCATTGCTGTACAGCCTGGCTCCACGTCGTCTTGCGTTTGACTCCTGGCCCCCATTTTCTTACTGTGCAATCGGTTGCTGAGTGCCCGCAGTACAAATGGTGGGAAACACATCATCCCAGCTACATTTGTATTGCCAGGGATCGTTCTGGGTTCTCTCTGGCAGCTTTCCCCCTGGAAACACTCTCAAATCTTGGCCACTTTTCTCAGGCTTCTGTCCCACTATCTTCTCTCTTACTCTTAGCAAATGACCTCGCCTCCTATTTCTTTAAGAAAATCAAGTCATGCATCTTCCACTTCCTGCTTCCCCCTCCCATGTCACACGGTGGCTATACTGTTTGCTGCTTAGTATGGTTGAGAGTGATGGAGGCTTTCAGCAGCACTGACCACTGACCTGCCACTTCCCTCCTGTCACCATGGCAACGGTGCTGTCTCCCACCAGCTTCCCAGTCTCAGACAAATCTTCCCTCTGAAGCTTTGTTCTGCCCCTTTCTGTCTCCTCTGGACCTAAGCACGTCAATTATCTTCTCTGTCTAAAGCTGTGAATCTATGCAGCAGACACTTCACTTCTTAGACCCAAATCCCTCTCAATCCACTCTGATCTTGTTTCTTCTCCGGTAAACTCTGCAGAAACTGCTCTGCCCCAGCTTGATTATGATTTCTCTGCTGCTAAAACCAATGGGCTCTCCAGTGCATCTCTGTCATCCTGCCCATTGCTGAGGCAGCCATCTGAATATGGCTGTCACCCTTGACCCCCTGCCCTTCCTGCTCTCCCGACCTGTTGCAAGTCTCCTCCCCGTAAATGTTGTCTTCCTCGGAGTTCCGCCCTAGGCTGTCTCTCGGCTTACTCATTAAACTCTCAGTGCCTTGCCTGGAGACGGTGCTCCATCAATATCAAATTAAGTATGCAAATCCAGCTGTCGGTTTCCAGTGCAAGCTATAGGCTCCGACGTCTTTAAAAGTTTAAGCAAGAAGGAGTGAACTTTTTGAAGGGCTACACATTTCCCATTACACATGACATATTGCTTATTGCAAGCGGAGTCCACTGGGGGGTGGGAACTGTAAGAGCTTATTTGAGAACTAATATTGCTATATGCTAGCCACAGAGCCGATGCAGCCATCTTATGAGAAATACAATAGAGAGATTACTTAGCGGCTGTCTCCCCACACTCCCGTTTCGTTTCCTTCCACGGTTCTTGGCAGAGAATCTGGAAGAGAAAAACATAATAATAATTAAACCACACTGTGTTCTCCCAGACTAAATGATGTCTGCTGTTCCGAGAAACAAATCTTAAGAGGCAGTGCGTGTTCCATGATTGTTGAAAATAGAACATTTTCAAAGGGTTTTCTCCTGGAGGCTTTGATTAAGCATTATGGCCCTTCCCTTCCACATCATGTAGTAAAAGCTCCCCTCAGTGCTGTGTACCACATAGGGAACGGCAGGCTATGTTGTTAGATTTTAAAGCCCACTTTGAAAAGAAGAATTCAAAAGAGATCTATTTAAGGCTCTCTTTCCCTTGCAACAGAGAGGGACCACCTGTGGCGCGTTGGGTCGCTGAGTCCCCTCTCACTCTCCCCACAAGCAATTATGTCACTTGGGAGTGGATACCATTCGATGTGTGGAAAGACGCCTGCCAAAGAGCAACTGAAATTACCCATTACTTTATTTAGTCTTGACCCTAGGGTTTCTCTTCCTAACCTTCAGATTCTGCCCATCAAGAGTCCCCATGTGCTCAGTCATGGATCTCAAGGAACATGTTATTCCGTTCCCATCTGTCCCTGCCACAGCCACTCCATATCACCAGCCATCTTCATCCACTTGCCCTTGGGAACGATGCACCTTCAACAGAATCTAGAAGGAAAGATCATCACAGTGAAGCCAAAGCCAGGGCCCACAGACCACACGCTTGCACCGCTCCCATAGCCACACTTGTTTTTACTACTGACCAATCCTTGGGCAGGATGAAAGGCAAGCACATGAGACACCCAGATTGCATGAGGAAAATCCTGCTTCTTCTCTTAGCCTTCTCGTGTGACCTGTGCTTCCAAGACAGGCCATGGAGAGTCAGACCTAATGCCTGGGCTAGTTAAGATTAACGGCCAACGTGACAGGATCAGGTCTTAGCTGGTAGACAAGCGTCTGGGCACACCTTGAGATGGTGTTTAGGTTAGGTTAGCCTCTGAGCATTGTCCTGATTAGGTTAATTGAAGTGGACCGGTCCACCCTAAAAGAGAGAGAGAGAGAGAAAGAGAGAGAGAGAGAGCGCCGACTAAGTACCAACTGCAGGGAATGTGAGCATCTGCCTCAGGCGCCCACCGTGCAGGGCCATACCCTCTTACTGTGTGCCATAGAAGCCCTCCTTCCCTATTACAGCAGCAGAAAAATAACAGAAACAGTACCTGAGTCAGAATGGGGATCAGGACAGTGAGGGTGTGAAAGCATTTCCTGCAGCCAAGCACACTGCATGCCTGTAATCCCAGCACCGGAGGGGCTGAGGCATGAGGAGTTTGAGGTCAGCCTGGGAAACATAGCAAGTTCAAGGCCAGCCTGAACTTGTGAAATCTACACAGTGAGACCCACCTAAAAAGAAAAGAAAAAAAAATCATGACAATGAGCTAGCGTCTTGGTTTCCTATAAGAATCCATGTTTAAAAATTTAAAAACATCGAGCTAGCCAAACAAAACCTGGCTAGCGAAGCAGTACTGCCTGGAGATTGAATTTCACATCCCCAAATTATGCCTGACTTCTCCTTAATTCCCCTTTGTGTTCACTCTGTACTCTCCGTCTCTCCACTGCCAGATCACACATGCACGCGCGCGCACACACACACACACACACACAAATGCACACATACATGCACATCACATACACACATACCACACATAAACACCACACACACACAAACATACAAACACTACAAAGCTGTAGTAAAAACTGCTGCTTTATTTTAGAGAAACACATTACCAAACACACTAGTGTTTGAAAGTCTGCATATGAACCCAACATCATTTCAAAGACTTAAGTTCTCTGTCCTTGTCGGTATATACAGGGTGTGTGCAGTACAAGATCTTTGTTTAAAACTTGTAACTAACTAATAGCATCGAGATGCGGACGATTACCAGTATACCTGCATCGCAGACCACTCCCTACACTCCAGACCCACTCGCACATACCATGTCCACCCAGGCTACTCTAAGGTGAGAGATTCAGCTTGCCCAAATGTGCTGCTGCTTCGTATTAGCACGTGTCACCTGCTGACTCAAGCTAAAAACCACCCTAGGGTTCCTCTTGCAACCTATGTTTTCTTTCTTCTCACCTGCTGTGCTTGGATCTGGACTGTTTCCCCCCAAACATCATGTATAAAAGGCTTAGTCCCCAACTAAGTACTAATGGGAGGTCATGAAAACTCTAAGGCTCAAGACTAGTTTTCAGTCATGGGAGGTGCACTGGCTGGTGTTGTGTGTCAACTTGACACAAGCTGGAGTTATCCCAGAGAAAGGAGCCTCCCTTGAGGAAATGCCTCCATGAAATCCAGCTCTAAGTCATTTTCTTAATTAATGATCAAGTGTGGGAGGACTCAGCCCGTTGTGGGTGGTGCCATCCCTGGGCTGGTAGTCCCAGGTTCTATAAGAGAGCAAGCTGAGCAAGCCAGGGGAAGCAAGCCAGTAAGTAACATCCCTCCATGGCCTCTGCATCAGCTCCTGCTTCCTGCCCTGCTTGAGTTCCAGTCCTGACTTCCTTTGGTGATGAACAGCAATGTGGAAGTGTGAGCTGAATAAACCCTTTCCTCCCCAACTTGCTTCTTAGTCATGATGTTTGTGCGGGAATAGGAACCCTGTAAGGCAGGAGGTGGGTCCTCAAAAGCTGCTGCAGGGCTCCGTCATCTCTCCCCTTCTCTCCTCATCCCGTCAATGTGGGGATAGCGCTTTGCTAATGCGCTACTCACTGTGGTGTTCTGCATAGCTATAGACCCAGAAGCAGAGGTGCCAACTATGATCTAAAACTGTGAGCAAAGACATACCTTTTTCCTTTTTTAAGTTGATTGCCTCAGGTGTTTTATTATATCCGTAGAAATCTGACCAGGACAGCTCCCATATCCCTCAACAAACGCTATTGGTTCCATAGCTATGACATCTAGTGACAGTGCTGTTCAAAGTAGTTTCTTCAGGATGCTGGTCCATGACAAGGGCCACTGGTGCAGAACAAGTTAGCATTAGAAACTGGGAGTTATTGGCAACTTTTAATGGAAATCTGACACGGGCATGATGACCAGGTTCACATGAGTGGGCCCACTGGACAGGGCATGAGTACTTGGGGATTGATGGGCTAGAATGGTGGTGGTTCGTGTGTGATACAAGTCATGTGACACAAGTCATGTGATGAATAATTCCCATGTACCCTGGGCCTATCCAGACCATGACAGTTTATAATCAGTTTGTCAACTGTACACTAAAAGTAATAAAATGACAGAACCATTTGTAGTGAGAACTTACATTTACCAGCTTTAACTTCTAATCAGTTTTTCATTTTGTGGTTTAACATTAGTAATTACATTCCAGCAATAGCCTTTATATTTTTGTTTTCCCTTCCAAGTTGCTAAGATGAAATGAGTTTCACTGGCTTTTGGGAATGCAGATGTAGGAGGAGAGAAAATACATTTCCTGAGTGTGGCAGACTGGGGATGGCAGAAATTATCCCAAGAAACCAAGACCCAAAGAGCTCATGTGGTTTCCTCAGCGCTGTGGTCCCTGACATGCTGGGTTTGGTTTATAGCTGTAATGGATGTTGATGTCCTAAAACCAATGTTCAGTCATTTATGGAGACATTTGTAGAGGCTGTGAAGCAATGAAACCATCAAAAAATCATGGGCTGTTTACTTACAAACATTAAGTTTAAAACCACAAGAATTTCTCGAAAGAAAGAATATTGGGTTAGTAAACTGATAGCAGCAGATGTTTTCTATCCCACGTATGAACAAGGCCATAAGGCCTTGCATGCTTACCATGTGCTGCTCCAGCCTGCCAAGACTGAAGTCCATGCAGGGTGGTGGAGACATTAGCAAGACTGCGGATGGTACTAAGAGCAGAGAAGGTGGCTTGAGCGCTCATCTCCAGGGCCACCGTCCCTCAGCATACGCAGGGCCCAGACAATAAAGCAGAAGAATGCTGACTCATGGAGCAGTTGAAGCCAGCAGAGTCTTTTTCATTTTAACATAATAACTCCACTCGAATCCCTGCTTGTCTCCCTTTCAGCCATGATGGCGATAAGGAGGTAGAACTTGCCGTTTTGTTACAGACATGAAGGGTGAGGCAGTAATGAGCACATCTGGAGTGCAGGCACAGTGTGGGAGGCAGTTCTGGCTGTGCAGAAAACTTTCTGGAGCAGTTACCCCAAGAAGAAGCTCAGACTAGGGTATAGGTCAGCATGCTGTCTGGCATGAGGAAGCCCGCCAGGAAAGGGAAGCTTGGCAGAAATAAAGTGGACTTAGTGTTGTGCTGAAACTTGGGAGCTAGGTAAAGGCTCCTGTGTTCATGTCTGGATCACTCCCTGATGCTCTCTGGTCCTCTAACAGCAGGATCCTAAACAGCTGTTGCTGAACACCAAGGTCTGGCGGTAATCAGGGAGCAGAGCGTTGAAAATGTTGCAAGTTCAGAACAGTTCTCAGTGTTTATGCTTAAGAAGACCACAGTGTGAGGGCTGGAAGTGGCACACAGTGATAGTCACGGAAAGCCAGAATGATCCCCAAGAAAACCCACACCCAAAGGCTGATGGAAATCGTGAGGACTGCGCAGGCCCTCGGGCCATAATTCAACATGGCGTACTTAAGAGATTCCGAAAAACAGAAAGACTGAAGTAGAGATGGAATTGACAAACCCTACGTGATCACTTACCTGTGTGGTCAGGCTTGGCGACAAGCCACCTCACCACCCCTTGAGCCTGCTTCAGTTATTTCTGATGGTCTTTACATGTCCGTGTAACAAAGATGTGCAGGATGTTTGTTCAAGGGCAGAAATGGGGAAGGACAAACATAAGAGGGGGCTTGAAGAATCATTTGTGCTGCTTGTTCTGATGTGTACCCTAAACCTGCCCCTCATCAGTGGTGACGGTGACACTCTTGATACAGCCAGCACTGAACACCTTCCATATAGAGAGCGCCCCAAATTCCTCTTTCCAGCAAAAGAAGAGATGCCTTTAAAAGCTGAGGCATTTGGAATGTGTTACTTTCATGGAAACATAAATTAACCTGTGCACTTGCAGGATAGACTGGTGGGACAGATCCTGCTGAGGTCTAGGACTCGGAAGTGAGGTAGCACTCAGTCTATTTTAGATAACTAAAAACAAAGCTTAGCTGACTGAAATTGCTACTGTCCCATCTATTCTAGGGGACTCGTTTACTCCATGTTGTTACTAGGGTAAAGCACGGAGACAGTTTGGATGCGTGCTGTCCCTCACAAGAGTCTTATGGCAGTCTTACCTAGACTCAGTAAATTGCTGAGTAGGAAGAAGTCGACTTGTCATATTAAATCTTAAATCTTGCTGTTGGTTCAAAGTCATACAGACATTTAATAGGAGGACTGGGTTTCCCTTTGAAATGGAAAACACTGTAAGTGTACTAAAAAGTCCATGTATTAATTGCGTAAGTGGACAAAATAATATGTGGTTTCATACTTATCTTTTTTCTACATTATGCTTACCCTCAAAGTATTTCTTTATTGCCCTTAATGTATTTATTGCAATAAAATTCCCTGGTTATTGAACTAATGCTGTAAAATCACAACTCAATATAGTCTTCATTTTTTTCTTAGCCATTCATTTATATTAATTTTTTCAAAATATAAGTAATGGATTAGAAATGGCTAAAAAGGGATCTTCTTCCACAGAGAGCTTAAGGAGCTTTGCCTCATAGGACTCAGTATAACAAAAGCTTTTCCTCAAACACATTTGTCTTCCAAGTATCTCCCACTTCCAGACATGATCTCAGTAACTTCATTTCAAACAAGAACATAGTCACTGAGCCTGAAACAGCCTCAATCAATATATCTGAATGTCGACACCACCTGATCAAATTGGCCCCAAATAAAACTCTTAGCACACATCTAGCTCTTGTGCCTGGTGTTATAAACTCACCAGTCCGTGGGAAGCACAGTGCAGCAACTGCGTATACCGCAGTGATCAGAAATAGACACCTAAGGTCGAAATTTATTTCCTTACAAACATTATTTCATGGGGTCCACACCCAGGCCCAAGATGGGATGGTTTCGACCCATGATTATCCTGCTTCCATCCAAGTTCTGGGATTACAGGCGTGCACTGCCATTTGGTGTAAGCAGTGCTGAGTACCAAACCTAGGTAAGGCCTCATGTATGCTAGGCAACCACTCTCCCAACTGAGCTGCATCCTCGGGCCCTTGAGGTGAATTTAAAAAAAAAACAACTGTTATGTTATCCACATAACCTCTGAAGTGGCCTGGTTCTTTTCGTATTGCACCTAAACAACAGAGACTGGGTACTGTGTGAGGAAAAGAGGTTTGTTTTGGCTTGTGACTTGGAGCTTGAAGTGGACACTCTTAACCAGATCCATCAAAAGGACCGACAGGATGCAATGTATAAGAGGTGCAGGATGCAGGCCTCAAACTATAGAAGTGGTCAGACTCTTTGGCAGGAGAGGCCACAGGGAATCTCTACTACTGTTCTGTCAGATAGACGTAGAATTAAGCCGCCTTCTGAATACTGTATTTACACCCATAGACTGGCACAGCCTCGGGCCTGACCAGAGAAGCAGCTTTCAGCAGTGGGGACCCACTAAAGGGAGTTCTGTGTCACCCCTTCCAAGGCCCAGAAGACAATGCTGGAGAGGGAATGGAAGGACTGTGGAAAACAAAGATGGGGAGACTGTGGTGGGAGCATGGAGGATGCAGTCATGAAGACACAGCAGTTGTGACTGCTTACACAGGGCCTGGGGGAAAAACGGAGGGAGGGAGGGAGGGAGGGAGGGAGGGAGGGAGGGAGGGAGGGGAGTCTATGAGGGTAGGAGAGGGCCCACTGGGAAAAGTAGTTTGGTGGGAATAGAAGGAAGAAGGTAGCTGGGGTGAGTGTAACCACAGTGTGTTGTGGTGTGTGTGTGTGTGTGTGTGTGTGTGTGTGTGTGTGTGTGTAATATCAGTTAAACAATAATGAATGATAATGGGACCAGGCTGCTTCATTTGGGAAACATACCACATCCAAGTCATAATAGTCATTTTTGGTTAAAAAATATATAGTTTCAATCCTTCATATGAAATCAAAATAGTATGTTCTGTACAACCCTGACAGATAGGAAGATGGGCTCCGGAAAGTCGCTGCAAAGCTGAGGTAAACATTTAATGTCGGTCTGTGCCAAGACTCTGTAAGGCGGCTTCAGGAAACCCAGGCATGGAGAAAGCAACTGGTGGGTTATCAAGTGTCGCCTTTCAGCATCAGGTCATGCTACCAAACTCAGTAAGGCTAGGACACGCTCTCAAAGTCACATCTCCACTTGCCAGAGTCTTCTCCTTAGGTTCCCCCCCCCCCCCCCGCCCCCGAGGTGCAGACCCAGGTAACAGGAGAGAGGAGCAGCTGACCCTTCCAGCCCAGTTGCCATTCTCTGAGTCACCCCAATACCATTCTTCTTCACTCTGGTCATCTGAAGCTGGCTTCTGGTTTCTCAGGTTTTTCTCCTCTCATATATTATATTCTGATGACGGAAAGAGCTCAGTTTCCAGCCCCTTACCCAAAGCTCGGCTCCAGCCTCCTATAGCCCTCTACAGTCACACACGTCCTCATAACCCCAGTCACCTCCATTATTTCTTTGGGCCCAAAGATGATGGAGGCTTCATAAATTAATAGTTTCTACTTTGTTGAAAAACTAACTGCAGAATTCATTTTTCCTTTTAATCCCTCCATTACCTATCTATCCAGTCCATATCTTATATAAATTTTCTTCTCTTAAACTGCCTCTGATTCCCAGCTGACAGACTCGGTGGCACCATGGTGGTCCCAGGTGGTCTGGAGATGGTGGCCCAAATGCCAAGCCCAGCAGCTCGCTGGCCCAAGATGGAATGTTAGTAATCTGTGTCAGCGACATCATGATTAATCGCACTGTCCCCTGTGGTTGATCGTGATGAAGTGCTGGGGAGTAACTGGGCAGACCAGGTGGCTGCCACAGTTAACTGTTACAAGGTAACAGTAATGTCCAAGAGAGGGCCGTGAGAGGGCGAGCTCTAGCTCTGTTGACGTTCTGTAGGGAAAAAAGGATAAGCTCAAATCTAAACACACCTTAGAAGTCAGATGTGAGACTTCTCAAATGTGTCCGCTCTTCATCTCCACTGCTAAGGTCCTCTATTCCCGGGTGTCATTTTGTAGCAACTTCCCGGGCCTGGTTTGCTCAGCTTATAATCCATTTATATACAGCAACCAAAGGACCTTAAAGCCATGCCTGTAATCAAAACCTCTAGTGACATCCTTCTGCATTTCCAGTAAAATTAACCTCTTTTACCTCGCCTCAAGCCGGTCCCTTTCTCTGTATAACCTTGTCTGCCCAGCTCTCTGGCCTGCAGCTCCCTAGTAATAGAATTCTCCTTTCTTGGGACTCGGTTCCGCTTGTATGACTGTTTCTGAGCATTCTTACTTACACAAGCATTATCTGATTACTTACTTGTCTGTCTCTACTGAACTGCACTCCATTAAGATAGACTGTCTTTCTCTTAGCTACAGCATTCTCAGGCCCCTGTACCAATCCCTGTCACTTAATACATACGCGACTGCTGTCTTATTGGCTTCAGCTGACAACTCAGCACAGATCTGTGTCACCTGGGAAGAGGGACTCTCAGCTGAAGGATTGCCCAGATGAGATTGGCCTGTGGCCATGTTTGTGGGGACCTTTTCTTTAGTGCTAACTGACAGAAGACTGATCCCACTACGGGCGGTGCTATCCCTAGACAGGCAGGCCAGGGCTGTATAAAAAGGTAGCTGAGCAGGCAGTGTTCCTCCATGGTCTCTGCCTCAGACCCGTCTTCAGTGCCTTCCTCCCCAGGTTGCCTTTGATCAGAATATCCATCATGCAACAGAACCACAAACTGTAGCAACTGGTAATATTGGATAAAAAATCCTGGGAAATAATTTTCCTTTCATTAATTCTTTTTTAATTATGGCCACTTTAAGTAGACAGAAGGTAAAATGCCTACTCAACCTCATTTAACGTATTTTGACATTTTGCCCTACTTAAGTCCTATCATATTTTCTTAAAAATGAAATGTAAAGTAAATTTTTCTACTTTACCTAAATTCAGTATTAGTGTAAATTATACACATTCCCTCCTTTACTTTTTAAACTTTGTTATTTTATGAGTACTTTGTGTCCATGTACATGTGCACACTGTGCGCAGGCCTGCTGCCCGGGGAGTTCAGAAGAAGATGCCAGATCCCCTGGACTGGAGTTACAGTCGTACCCTGTGTACAGCACACACGGTTGTGAGCCTCCGTGTGGGCGCGGGGAATCAAACCCTGGTCATCCCCACTAGCAACAACTCTCTGGATATATCCTCCTGAGATTTGTTTTGTTTTGTGTTGTTCCTGTTGCTGTTTTTCGAGGGGCTCCCTCTGTAATGAGCCCTGGCTGTCCTGGACTCCCATTGTTGGCCACACTGGCCTTGAACTCATAGAGTTCTGGGATTAAAAGCATGGGCCACCATGCAGGACCTTCCTCATGATATTTCTAGTAACTCTAGGATCTGTCGGGTCTTCCTGCCTCTACCTCCTGGGTGCTGGAGGGACAGGCCTGTACCACCACTCCTATCCTGTGTGGTACTGGGATTGAACTCGGGGCTGCGTGCATGTGAGGGGAGTACCCTGCGGTGAGCTTCATCTCTGGCCCTGCATTTCAGGCTTAATCCAGACTTGCTACTGGTTCCCCGGCTGCAGGAACCACTAATCATCAGTCTCACTAATCTTTTAGAAGAGCCGTTGCTGTGTTTCATTTATTTCCAGTTTTCCATTTTCTGTTTCATTGATTTGTCTGTTATTGTTTCTTTGTGCTTACGTTTATTTTGATTTATTTGCTTCACAGGTTTGGTTGTCTTCCAATAGCTGTTTTAACCATTTAATCTTTTCATTTTTTTGCCAGAAAGCATTCAAAATATATTTTTTTTTATTTCTGTTAGCCAGCTTTTCATCACTTGACAAAAGGGCCTGAAAAAAATCGACTTAAAGGAGGAAAGCTTCAACTCTGACCCCTGGTTTGAAGCTCTCGTCCAAGGCCGCTTGGTCATAAAGATTAGGAACATCATGATAACAAACACAGTGAAGCCAAGAGCCTTACCCTCAGGATGGCTGGGACGCAGGGTGAGGTACAAGAGACAGGATATACCATTCCAGGGCATGCTTCTCAGTGACCGCTTCCTCCAGCTACACTCACCTCCTAGATCTCACTACCTCTCAAAATGCTTAGTTGTGAAAGCGTAGAGCAATCCTCTGATGACATCAGAGACTGATGTCGTAGCCACGCCCTCAGATCCTGGCCATAAATGTTGCTACACTGAGCATCAAGTGCAAGAGTCTTGGAGGGAAATTTAAGCCCCAAGGAATGCTTTACCCACATGCCACAGGTGTTCATAAATTACGGTTTTGTTGTTGTTTAATTCAGGACTTGACATTTCTCTATGTGTTCTCTTCTTTGGTCCACGAGTTACTGTGTAATGTCTGGTTGAGGGCTGAGAGTGTTGCTTGCCTAGCATACAAAAAGCCTGGGGTCCAACCTTACCACATCTACAATTAAATACTTGCAATGTTTCCTATATTTAAAATAGCAAGTCTACAAGCCCACTTCATCCAAATGTATTTTTCTTAGGAAACTTAGGAAATCTTATGTTAAGATTTTTGACTCTGATTTTATTTTGTGATATCAGGCAAGCATACGTTTCTGTTTCTGAGCATAGTTAAGAAGAACATTGGACATGTGGCACATGCTGGGAATCCCTGCACTTGGCGAGGCTTGAGGCCGGAGGATGGAGAGTCCAAGGCCACCCTGGGCTTCCTGAGCTCCACAGCAGCCATACTTTGTGCGCTGAGAGTTCCATGTACTAAAGCCGTAGATTACCCGTGCTCCTATTTCTAAAGTCTTGGCTCCGTCCCGTCAATCTCGAGTTCTGAAGCCGGCCACATGCTTTTATGCGGCTTGCTTTGTGACTCATCCTGGTATCTTCTAGAACAAGTTCTTCCTTCTCCACAGTAGTCACTGATATGAATTTCAGAGCGTTCTATGTAATAAAATATGCTCTTATATTACTTAGAATTATTAAATCCATAAATTAACTTGAAATATTATGATGTTTGCAATATTTTTTCTTCCATAAATGTTAATAGCTTGGATGGACGCAGCCTTCTACCATAGGTTACCGAGTAGATAGTTAGTAAAAACTACCATACTTACAGTCCCTCTTCATTATAAAGGAAATCTAGCTTTAAGTGAAGATGAAGAGTTGTTACAGAAACACTTTTTTTTACTTTTAAAATATGTTTTTTGTTTCTGAATTATGAAGTTCTTAAAATTTCCTAGGTCATCATTTCCAGACAGTCACGAGATATCGAATCACAAGTCATCAGCGATCTTCCCTCTGTGTTGATTTTCCTTACTTGTTTTTCCTGCATCTCACAATGTCAAGGCCTCCTAACAGTTCACCAAATAAAACTCAAGATAAAAGGATATGTTATCTTAGACTCTTAGGAGGCTGAGGCAGGAAGATCAAAAGTTCACATCCTGTCTGGGCTTCAGAACAAGGTCAAGGTCAGCAAAGGCAACTCAGTGACGGCCTGTCTCAGGGTACACAGTAAAGAGGGGGCCTCAGATATGGCTCAGTGCTAGAGTTACTGATCTAGACTGGATGAGGCCTGTGATCGGCTCTAGTGCTGGGAATACAGGATGGTTTGTATTTTGCTCTTACACCCTATCCGCTTGCATTAAGCATAGCACTGGGCAGGTGATGGTGGGACACACCTTTAATCCCAGCACTCATGAGGCGCAGGGGCAGGCGGGTCTCTAAGTTCAAGGCCAGCACGGTCTGTAGGATGAATTCTGGGACAGCCAGGGCTACACAGAGAAACCCTGTTCTTGAAACAAACAAACAAGCAAAGGAGTAGCACCAGCCTTTAATTTTAACAGGTTTGTTTGCTTCCCAGAAATTCAAAGTCTGGAAAGTCTGGAAATTAATTTTTATCCCCCCCCCCACTTTGTGGGTGGGGGAGGGGGTCGCATGTATGGATGGGGTGGATGCCCTCCCACGCAGGAACGTGTGAAAGCCTGAGACTGATATGGGGACATCTTCCTCAATCACCTTTCTGTTTTGTTTCATGAGGCAGAGTCTCTCACTGAACCTGATAGGTGCAGCCAGACTGGCTGGCCACCAGGTGCCCAAGTTCCACCTGTCTCCACCCCACAGCATCGGGATTACAGGCACACGTGGCTTTTTGACATGGGTGCTGGGATCTGAACTCAAGTCCTCAGCCATTACTTCACCCACTGGGCCATCTCTCTCCAGCCCCCAAACTTCCTTTTTACAGCCAATAATTATTACAAGCACTCGTAAAGCGCACTAGGAACAGACTGCTTCGTGAGAGGAATGTGTTTCTTCTATGGTTACTTTCCATTTTGACACACACTGTTTTGTTTTGTTTTGTTTTGTTTTTTATCTTTTGTTCCAAACTTTGAAAGACTTCCCATTGGAGCGGATGCTAGCGCTCATGGCCCCGAAGCTCTCTCGGACTTAGTGGCTCCCCCCCCATCCCCGGCGGCTTCATCTCAAACCCGCTCATTCTTTCTCCTTTCCCCTTTGTCCTGTCTTTCTTGAATTCTGTTTTTCTAATTAAACCACCAAATCAGTCATAACAGAAGGTTCCCAGAACATAGTTCATTTCCTCACCCTTGCTCCCAACTCTGATTTATAACTGTCTTACGTAGTATTAATTAAGACAGATTTCATAATGAAGTCCCTCTCATTCTGGTATCGGTGCTGGTAAACTTGAGTCTGGCTAAGGGCTCTTTTCTTAAGCGCAATCCAGCATCCATGAGGGAAAAACATAATTAAGACCTCTAATGGAAACTTTTCAAATGCATGCTAGCTATGTATTTTTCGGGCAGTGTTTTGAAATGCGTCATGCTTTCTCTTCCCTCCCCCGAGGTATGAGAATGCTTTCCCGTGCTGTTCTGGGGAGCTCTGGGGAGGACATGTGATGTGGGGATTGCCAAGTTCAGGGCTGGGATCTTTATGACGCACTTGGCTCAGAATTCCGCATGGCTGTGAGAGAAGCTTTGGAGGTGACTGTTCAATAAAGTCATCCCGACTCCAGATTTATCCTACCCACCCACCCACCGCAGCTCAGAATGGCCACGACGTTGGAAAACGGGTTTGAGGGTCCTCCCTCATTTCTAGCTCTGTTGGCAGAAGTGCACACAGCTTTTAAAAGACCAGCAGCGTTCTACAACGTAGCTCTTCTTTTGTGTGCAAAGCGGGACCAAGATGGATTTTTGACATAGGTCTTAGATCTCTGAAAGGCTAGAATCCGTATCGGGGCAGAACACGGAGACCTCATTCTGTCCTAGTTGGGAAACTAGCTTTGCAGTCCTGGGACCACTTCATCTGTAGGATGCATAGTGGGCCAGGCCATTCTCTAAGTCCCTTGGGAAAAACAGCCACGTGTCATTGTTCCATTGAGCTGGAACTTGGAAACAGAACAAGCAGGCTAGTACAGGCCTTTCTCCCAGCATACTGGATGTGGCAGGTATGTTAGCAGGTGTGAAGCCTTGGTCGTAGCTCCCTTTGGGGGTCCGGAAGGGTGGGCACAGTGACATGCCAGAGACAGTTTACCTCACGGTGTTTGTGCTCCAGAGACTAGACCACTAGCAACTGAGCACAGGCCCTAGGGCATTTTTATCCCTGCAATTTGATTCCAAATATTTCTAGTATTCTTAGTGGTCTTTCTCTCTCCCCTAGAAGCTCTCTTCCATGAAACCTCCAGCATTTATTACTAAAGAGTATCATTGAGTCATTGAGTCAAGCCATGCAGGGTCTAAAGGAAACTGCAGCAGAAGGTGATGCACAGACCCAGTCCCAAGGCAGCATTCCTCCTGTGTCAAACGTTCCTGTAAGCGTTCTGTCTGGAGCGTCTTCCCTCTCATCCTGTCTTTATAAACTAGTATCATGTGAGGCCGAGTGCTGACGACCTTTCCTTTGTTGTCCTTCTCTCTCAGGATGATTTGACCGAATATGGGTTTCCCCTTAGCTGTCGCCTGTAGACACAAAATGCGAAGAGGTGTTTGTGTGTGTAGTGCAATAACAAGTGCTCCTTAGGGAATTTCTAGAACTAGAGGAAAGTCTGAAAGAAAAAATTCCTACCCAACCAAGGCGACGACTGCTCACATTTACTTTCTTCTTTCCTGTGTCCACGTTTTCTGTTGTTAAAATAAGCAAGAGTTTTGTGTACCATGCCTTCCAATCATTTGTCAGATGTGCTGTATAAATAACCCCACAATAAACACGTGTTTCTATTTTTCCTGATTACTTTCTCGGAAGTTTCTAGAGGTTGACACACAGCATTAGGGAGCTGAGCTTGCTTTATCGTTGTAGTCGGACGCATCTTCCCCGGTGGCCTGGTTAATGGATTCCACCGCCTAGCCCCAAAGCCTGTACCTCCCGCCATACTCTTGCCAACGGTAGGGCATGTTTCATTTTTCAGATCTTTGCTAACTTAATGGGAAAATGCTCTTTCATTATTGTGTCTCGTTTTACTAATTATAGGTAATATTGAAAGTTCTCACGTGCCTACTAGCTCTTTCTCTTCCCTTTCTTCTAAATTGTCTATTTGTTGTCTCCATTAGTGGAATATTTACCGGTTTCCTTTTTAAAATTTTATTATTTCTTTTTTTTTTTTTTTCGGAGCTGGGGACTGAACCCAGGGCCTTGAGCTTGCTAGGCAAGCGCTCTACCACTGAGCTAAATGAGAATGTGTCTTGATCGTATATTCGTCACCCACTCCTCCCAGATCCACTCTCCCTCCGCCCCACCCACCACTTCCCGTCTCTTGAATTTCTTTTCAGAAGAGACTAACAGCAGGTCCTACAGTCCTCCGGCTCGACAGTCTTTCCTCGCCCTGAGCCTTCAGTGTAGATGCCGTGTTCTAAATATACTGTAAGGTAGGGCGCCCCACAGTCAGATGGTCCCTGCACCTTGGACAGTGGGGGTCTCTATCTGTCTCTGTCTGCGACCAAAAGGCGCTTCTTTGAGGAAGGGTGAGAGATACACTTGTCTGTGAATGTAAGGATAACTGGTAAGGGTGTGGTCAGAGATTATACTGGGTTAGGAAGATGTCAGGGTTAGGTCCTCCTGGCTCCAAGGCTCACCAGCCACAGGCAGTTGGCTAACTTTACAGTGCCAGGCATAAACGTCCTCCTACTGAGTAAGTTTGAAGTCCAGTTAGGGCGCTGTTGGTCACCGCCAGTACAGAAGTTACCGCCATTGCACCTTCAGGAATATCTGCACTGCGGGCCGTTGTTAGAGTTCGTAGATGGTCCATCTGAATAGGACGCTTGATTGCTTTTCTCCCGTGGAAGGTGGCAGCTCCGTCCTATGCTTCGAGAGCTTATCCTCAGAAAGGAGGCTTCAGGACAGATTCAGAGCAGTTCCTCCAAGTCCTACACCCATGGTTTGTGGTATCTTCAGCAATAGGATCTTCTTACCATCTTTTTCTGGGAGGCGCTAGGGGCCGCAGTGTTAGCCTATATTGACTAGGGACCTTTTGGACTCCTGTAGGGAGCATCCTGAAAGGAGGTTTCCCACACCTGGCACCACTGGGTGTCAGATAGTCCGTGTTTGGGAGGAATGAATGAGAATGAATATATATATTTGACATGGGTGCTGGGATCTGAACTCAAGTCCTCGGCCATCACTTCACCCACTGGGCCACTGAGAAGAGTCCGGCATCTTTACTCTGGTCCTCCCATCCCGGGACACTTACTGCACACCCCCGTTTCACTTTCAGATATTCTTTTATGTGTCTCAGTAGAATTTTGTAGTTTTCATTCTATAATATATATATTCATTCTCATATAACATACTTCCCTGTGGCTTTTGTAAATAACAGTACTGTTATTTTTTCCTCTTCCTTCTTGCCCCTCCCTTCTCCCTCCACAGGGAAGTCTCTGCCACTAGTTTTTCACGGGCCCCTTCATAGCAGCCATATCTTAGTTGTTTCCTCTTCCTGTTTCTTTTCTTTCTTTTTTTAAGATTTATTTTATGTATGTGAATACACTGTCTCTGTCTTCAGACACACCAGAAAAGAGCATCGGATCCCATTACAGATGGTTGTGAGCCACCATGTGGTTGCTGGGAATTGAACTTATGACCTCTGGAAGAGCAGTCCAGTGCTTAACTTAACTGCTGAACTGTCTCTCCAGCCCCATTACTATTTTTATTACAACTTGCTTTCTAGTTTATTATTTCCATCTCATTTTTACAATGGCTTCTTGATAATTTACCTTTTTCTTTTGTTACATGGTTACTATTTTATTTTTATGTATGTGGACATGTGTGGACACACTTGTGCTACCGTCTGTCTGTGGAGGTCGGAGGACGCTTGCAGGAGTCGGTTCTCTCCTTCCACCATGTGGGTCCCAGGAACAGAACTCAGGTCATCAGGCTGGGCAGAGAGCCGAGCCGTCTTACCAGGCCCGTTTTCACTTTCTGTTTGCTCAAGTCTGAAGTCTTTGCCTTCACAGTTTATTCTGTCACATTTTCACTAAGAACCTTTTCCTTGTCTTACTAGGTTAAAATTCACTTCCCCTTTCTTGGTTGGTATGAATTTTAAAAGTGTTCAGCACTTTCATGTATTTGAAATTTATTTTGGTACATACTGTGGAGTGAAGAGCTAAACACTTTTATTTCAAGTAGCTATAGCTGGCCAGTTTTTTATGAGAGGGAGAGGGAGAAGGAGGGAGAGAGAATATGCATGCATATATGATGTCTGTTACATGCTATTGAGTTAGCTTTGTTTTTGTTTTGTTTTATTTTGGTTTTTGTTTGGTTTGGTTTGCCTGTCCAAGGCAGGATCAGCCTGTGTTTCCATTCAGTTCTTTAATATGTGGGGATGCGCCCAGGCTGTTCTGTCGCTTGCCCCTAATTCCTCCTCCAGAAACACTCACACCCCCACCCCTCTTCTTAGGACCTATTCTAGAACCTGATTTTTTTTTATTTATCATTTTGAAGTCGCTTTCCGTTCTGCTTTTGTTTTCCAGATGAATGGTAGAATCATTTGTATAAAGTTCTAAACTTCCCTTTGGGCTTTGATGAAGACAGTCAACCTCTAAACTAACCGAGAAGAGTCCGGCATCTTTACTCTGTCCGGTCCTCCCATCCTGGGACACTTACTGCACACCCCCGTTTCACTTTCAGATATCCTTTTATGTGTCTCAGTAGAATTTTGTAGTTTTCATTCTATAAGTTTGACACATTTTTTTATTAAGGTGTTCCCAGATTTTTTTTGTATTTTGATAGTTTTTTTTTTTTTTAATGGAGCCTTTTCCTTCTTTTGTACAGACCAGCATTTTTACTAGCACTTTGTCCACAGTGTTTGCCCAGTGCTGGCAGGGCAGTAACAGAAAAGCATCCTTCTTCCTCTCCCAGATCATAAGCACTGAGCTGCAAAATGAACCAAGCTCAAAAGAACTTTCCTTTTATACATAATAACCTGAGGTCATGAAAGGAAAAGTGATTTTAAGGAGCATCCAGCATGTTAGGTGAATGACTCTAGGTGACTATTTCCAAATGTCCATGTGCTTTTTGTCAAAAATTTGACAAACTTAAAATCACCCAAAACGACATTCATTTTCTTCCTTGTATTAGTTTGCTGAGTGGTTAGAACAAATTACCACAGAGCGGTAGGTGCAAAACAATGTGCTTTGTCATCTGTTCTGCGTGAGTGATGGCAGGAGTAGGCACCCAGCCTGTGTCGCTCAGTCACTTCCACTGGCTTCACCACATACTCCTGACTGACGTGGAGTTCTGTTCACAGCAGTCGCAAGCTCTTGTCCTGCCCCATGTTCAGTCACTAATACCTGACTCCCAGTCACACCTTGCACTTCCCAGGGTTGCAAGGCAGGGAGGGCAGAGTCTTTGGAGTTCAGGAGGTGATGCAATCAGGACAGAATGTCAGACCCTAGCTTAAGCCACAGAGGTGAGCTCTCTGGACAGCAGGAGGTGGGCAGCAAGGTGGGCAGGGGAAGCATGCCGAGCCTGCGGTCAGCTGAGGGTTAGTCATCTCCTGAGCAAAGGCCATGACTAGTACAGTGGGGTGGTGTGTGCCACACTGTGGGCTGATGTGCACACATCCTGCGTGTGTCTGGTATTTTTGGTTAGGTTATTAAAAGTTCCATGTCTAACATACCGTGTCAATAGTCAATAGTTAATTTTTCATTTTACCATATTCTGCTATGTGTCCTAATAAGTGTGGGAAGTCCAGTCATTTACTTACTCCTAATGTCTGGTGGTTGCTTATTTGTATGAAGTACGGAGTCCTTTCATCTTGACAGTGTTATCCAGGATGGAGTCACTCGGGGTAAGGCTACGCCTGCCCTGTATAGCAAGCATCTGGTAGTTCTCTGGGTGTGTCTAGACCGGGTTCATGTGAAGACCTGCCTTGAATGTAACAGCCACCATTCCACGGGCTGGAGTCCCAGAAAGGAACGTGAGCTGAGCACCAGCATTCAGCTCTGTGTGCATCCTGACTGGACGCCATGTGACCAGCCACCTCAGGCTCCTGACGCTATGACTGTGCTGTCAGAATGAATCTCCTCTCAAACCGTGAGCCAAAAATAAGCTATTCCTTTAATGGTTGCTGTCATGTGCGGCAGCACAGCAACATGGATGGAAAGTTATATTTTTTTTCTTCCATCTATAGACTCTTCTAGACATCTGTTCACGTATTCAACACTTAGTCATTAAACACCCCTGTGTAGCAGAAGCTGGGCTGAGGTCTGGGCACGGTACAGTGAGGAAGACTTCGGAGGGTTCCTTAGGCAGATGAGGAAAATCACTAACAACCACAGATGGCCAGCCTCGTGGACTGCCACTCTATCAAAGAAGCCAGGCTTCCTGTATCTATCTGCATACCACAGAATGAGAAAGCTGCTCTGTAGACCAGCGTCCTAATGATTATGGTGCTTGTAATGGGTCTTGGGGAGACATTTCCACTTCCTGTCTTCCTCAGGTGTTGAAGATTTCCTGAAATTCCTTTTCAGTCCTTCTCAGTGCTACTGGGGAGACCATATTCTCTAGAAGGAAAGTGTCTGGGGACAGGGCAATGCTGGGAGGCAGGTGACTATGGGGACCTGCCTAATTTAGATTCTTTCCCTAAATATTTGGCGGTTCCTCCATCCCCTCATCTAAGAAACCAAACAAGCAGAGTTTTCTCCTACACAGTCTCTTGGGTTTTTGTTTCCTGAGACCCTCATAGTCAATTCCTGCGCCTCTGTGCTTGAGCATAATGTAAATACTTAATTTGTTTAATAAATATCCTAAAATGGCCTCTTGGAGTTGTTACTAGGAGGGCACGAACCTTTTAAGTCACTTAGCCAGCACAGATCAACACTTAATGTCCTTAATGATGAGCGTGATCTTTTTTAGTGGCTGAAACGCTCCGTAATCAATGATGTGGCCCTGCCTGGAGGCAGGAGAAACTAGATAATGGGCAGAAAATGTCATGCTGGATCGGGCCAGTAATTTGAATCCCTGAAATCGGTATTAGTGTGGCAATTTATGGGAGAGCAGTTTCTTCCCAAGGCTAGGAAGGGCCCCCCAACATCTCTAATGTCCCTTAGTGATTTACACATTATTGAAACCCCTGGTGAGTCGGTGTCTGTTCTCAGCCTAAAGCCTAGAGACTCCGCTCCTCCTTGCTCTCACAGGCAAGTGCTCTGCCAGCCTCAGCAGGACGCTCACTCGCTCGCTTGGTGCTAAGGCTGCAGGGGAGAGGCCTGTCTGAACGGGGTGCAGGGATGTCATCTGCAATCTTTGAGACTGCCCTAGGCTGCAGTTCCTTTTCTTCCTCCGCCTCCATGCAAGCTCTGAGAATTATTGAGAAATATTACAGAAAACAAGCCCACACCTCTAATCTCAGCCTTTAGAAGGCTAGGGGAGGGGAGCATCTTGACTTTTGAGACCAGCCTGGGCTATATGTCAAAATTAAAGTGAGAGAGAGTGGCACAGCATGGTGGTGCGACACTTGCTAGTTCAAGGCCCTGGGTTCAGCTGGAGGGGAGGAGGGGGCTTTCCTACCTATTAAATTAAGAAGCATGTCAGGGTCCGGTCTTTGAATGTCCCCTCTTGCACTCTGATGGGGACCCTCATTTTATACTGACATGTGATTGGCCACATGCCATTCCCATGTGTCTCATAATGCTCTAAATGTTCAGAATGCCCTCTGACCTCTCGTCTTTCTGGGCTGTAATCATGTTAAAAGCCTGTGGTCATCCCATTTGGTGTGACTGTTTGGTAACAGGGAGCCTTCGTTAATTGAGTGCTTGTGATAATTTGAGGGGACGGTTTCGTTATGAACTGTGATCCCTTTTCCATGTTGTTTATTATTGTCTGCAGGCCCAGCACTTCTAAGTGCTAGGAACATGTGATGAATGAAACATAAATAATGTATTGTAATTATACCGAACTAAAGCCAAATCTCCAGTCAACCCAGTGGATGCACATCCTCAAGATAAGCGCTAAAGTGTAAGATCTACCTTCCAAAAGGGACTGTTTAAAACTGAAGTACCAACTGCTTTTAAAAACCTTCATTTTTATAGGTTCTCATATTCTTCTCTCCTGGGGCTGGGGAGGGGCTGGGAGTCGGGGCAGGGCTGGGATGGAGATAAAACTCAACTTCGAAAAGTTCTGCAATAAATTTTCTATAACCAAGGTATGTGGAACAAATCACTTGGGTTTCTGGTGAATCCTTGCAGGCCCCAGATGAGAGTGTCTTTCAGAATTTGGCCATTAGTCTCCAGGGGACAATAATGTCCTAGACCCTCCTTTGAAACATGGCATTCTAATAGCACCCCCTTGCCAGGTCTCCTGGTTGCTGGAATTCTAGGGAGGCAGGAAGTGGAGAGAGGAAGGGGAATTTTGTTGACAAGCAGGCTCTACCACGGTGAGTTTAGCTATCACAAGCTAAGCCCCCACTCCTACAGCGTGTTTTAGCCCAGCAACTCCCAGTGTCTCGTGTGACGACCACTAAATCCATGTCACACATAATGATCAGAACATTTTAGTTACTGAAGACTCATGGTTTTGGTCTAGCATCATTATTTCATTATTTATTTTAGTTCTGAATATTTTTTTTCCCAGAGCTGAGGATCGAACTCAGGGCCTTGTGCTTGCCAGGCAAGCAAGCGCTCTACCTCTGAGCCAAACCCCCAACCTTTAGTTCTGAATCTTATGGAGTGAATGCTTGTTTTTCCAGATGAATTTTAGATTTGATTCATTACATTTCTTTTTAAAAGAATAAGTAAACAAACAAGAAACTTCTCTACTATTCGTCTATTGCAGCTTCATAATAATCTATTCTACTCAAAAACATACATCCAGAGAAAATAAGCATTGTTTGACAACCGTGCCTTTTTCCTGACTCCAGGACAGTGTGGTTCTGCAAAGCGAGCTTCCCACCAACAGCAGCTAACCGTGTTATTAGCAGGGCATCTACAAATGGCTTAGTGTTTGCAGTTCACACTTCAGCTTCGACTCTATTCGGCTGCATTAGTAAAATCAAGCTCATTAGGCTGCATTCTTTGAGCCCCTGAACCCCACTCACTCCCCCCACTCCCGCCTGGCACTGTGCAATCTTCCCTGAATTACACTCGAAAGTTCAGCTCATTCTGAAACCTCCAGTCAAGGATGTGAACTTGTTGCTCTCAGGGAGGCCGCATCTGTGCACCGAGCCATTACGCCATCTGTTAAAACGGTCAGAGTTCGTTTCGTTGCCTCCTTTGTGGACAGACTTGGACCGGAAGAGCGTGTGTTATTGAAAACATAATTTTCCTCATCATTATGTTTTCTTTCTAGCCAGATTACAACCTGCTAGAAATCTATTGAGCAGAGTGAAAAGCTCTCCAGAATAGCTGTTCTTAAGAGATTAAATGATTGTCATCTCTGTCCCATTTCTTTTATCTCATAATCAAGTTCAAGATGATACTAGATATCTCAGCTGAAGTGATTATTTGAAATAGAAATGGCTTTATCCTGTTCGTACTTCCTACTGTTGAATGCCGGGCCTCTCTTCCTTTGCATTTTTATTTGTGGACGGTTCCTTGGGACCACGTGCAGGGTCAAAGACGGCAACTACTGTTTTTGAATGGCTAACTGAAGTTGGCTGCCTTTAAATGTTCCGTATTCAAAGGCACTGATACATGGCAAAGATCTGGTTCAGGCTCTTCACGTTTCAGAGCTAACTCATACTTTATCATCTGCTCCAGCCATTCAGACTGACAAGTGGGGAGCTAGGAATCTGAACGGCTAAGAGATTTTTCCAGTGGTCATAAGCTTTCTCCAAGGTTATAAATCCCAGGGCAGCCATGGTGAGACTGGAACTCCTATCTGGGCAGCTTCTACTGAACCATACTGTCGTTGGTGTAGTCAGAGGAGGCCTGGCATGGCCTTTGAACAAAGAGCCAGTGACCCGAAAGTACAAGAAACCAATTTAATTTTAAATCATTAGTTTAAGATGGTGTGTTGACTTGCCTCCCCCTCCTTGGAGCGGCCCAGGCTCTCCTGTTTTCTTACATCACAGTTTCCCTTCCAGAGAACTGAACTGAAAGAACAAGATAACATCAGTGTTTGTTAGCAACTCTGCTAAAACACTTGCTACAGAAACCGGATCAGACTGCCAGATGTGGGAGTTTGGGCCACATATTGGTGGCATTTTACCCCCCAGCCACAAGCAGTCAGTTGATAGTTAGACATCTAAACTTACATTCTTTTTTCCCTTTTGAGATATGCCTAACTTTAGTATATGTGCTGCCGAAGCGAGCACATATATGCCTAACTTTAAATATGATCCCTCAGTCTTAAAACTTTGTAGTTAGGAAAAAGTAAGTCTTTTAGGATAAACCACTTTGCCAACCGGGCTTGAATTTCCCACCCTCTTTTCCCTTCGCTCCTCATTCAGAAGGATCCATTCTGTCACTCCCTGGGAGGGAAAGCTGAAGGTTAAGAGTGATACTTAGTGGTTCAGCGGGCAAGTGTACTTGTGTAATCCTGAGATTCTGAGTTCAAGGCCCCAGAACCTACCTAAAAAGCCAGGGATAAGCCCAACACTGTTGGGGGTGGCGATGCAGAGAGAGAAGATTCAGTGGGGCTTCCTGTCTGCCAGCCTGGCTCCAGGTTCCCTAAGAGACCCAGTCTCGAGGGAATAATACAGAGAGTGACAGAGCAGGACATCTGGTGTCCCTTTCTCACCTCTTGGACATGCAAATGTATGCATATACTACATACATGTAACACACACAAACACCCACAGATAAAGTCTCCATATGACCGAGATGTGACCTAGTTAATAGAGTGCCTGTCTGGTCTGCACAATGTCTTGGGTTCATGCCCATCAGCACCATATGTGAATCCAGGCATGGTCACTCATGACTGTAAGCCAGGGAAGACAAGTTAAAGGTCATCCTGGCTATATACCGAATTGAAGGCCAGCCTGGACTATATGAGACTCTGTCTCAAAAAAAACCCACATGCACAGATAAAACTGTCAAAAGCAGACGTCATAACAGCTGCAACCAGCAAGTTGGTTCTTTAAATCACAGAACTAAAGAAAATAGTTCAGAATCTTGAGATAACATCCGTGGAGAAATTTGAATGAGAAAATCCCAAGAAATGATGGTAGTCCCCTTAGTCATGGTTTTACTTTCCCTAGATTTAGTTATTCAGCCCAGAGATATTAAATGGAAACTCCAAAAAGTAATAATTGACAGGATCTTAGCAGCACACCACTCTAGTAATGGGCCATCGTTCTTGGCACCCATGCCGTGGACTCACGCACTTGTCCAGCAGAGCCACCCTGTCAAGCCTTTTGCTCACAGCTATCCCTACCTCTTAGCTCATGGGAGGCAATAACTGTGAGTTGAATAAATGAATTTGTGAAATAAATTAATAGTGGCCCCAACATGTGACGGTAATAACGGTGGCATTTCATCATGATGCATCGTCACTGACGTGTTGTACTGTTCACCGTTGTTGTTAGTCTCTTAACAGTGCCCAGTTAGATGCTGCCGTAGACACTTATGAGCTCCAACATAGTAAACAGAAAGCTAGATGCTGTCTGTGTTCTGGGCATCCACTGGGGGCCTGAGAAAATAGCCACTCTAAACAGGTGGGCGGCTACCATATACTCATTGTCTCATCTACCAAGGTTAGACAAGATTGAAAACAGGATACTGGGTATAGTAGAGTGATTTCACTTGCAAATGGCAAGGAATCTTTTACAAAAGGCCTGAAATACCAGGGGATTCATTGGGTCAGTGAATAGGAGTCTCTTCACACAGGACAAGCTTCAAGTAGGTTTTGATTAGACTATGGCTTCCTTGGCTGTTCTGAACCTTCCCGTTCATGTGAATAGCTCCACTTTACCTTGAAAATCACCACTTGAATGCCTGTGCACGAACTGCCGACTGGGTAGTACTATTGGATGCCAGGACTGTATGGAGACTTGCAGGGAAGTCTCGTTATGGAAGGAAACAGCTGTCATAAGAGCAGACCTCCCCTTCACATCCCAGATGTCCAAACTGAGAGAAGCCCTCCGCTTGTAGACACTCTCCAGGCCTGCCTACCTTCAAATCAAGTTTTCACCTATCACTGGTGGCCGGAGTGGGGCTGGAGATGCCAGGTATTAAGTGCCAGAAGCCTTGTGGTAAGGGGGAGGGTAGGATTAGAGTAATTGACTTAGGCCAGTCTAATTCTATGTCTCCAGCCCAAGGCTGGGATCGGCTCCACTTAGGTAACAGCTGCTGCACTGGGCAGCTTGGGCATCGGTAAGTAGCTATCGGCACCTGCTTCTTTATTACTCCATTAGCACTCGGTGCTAATGAGGCCCAGTGTTCCCTGGCTTCTGATATTCTCTATTCTTGGTCTGGTCTGGGCACCCTTTTCCCATTCACTCATAGGTCATCCAACAGGTCCATTTAAACCGGCTCAGTCAGTTCTCACCTGCACCTCGCTCTCCCAAGTAGTCCTGCAAGCATCTTACGTTCAGGTGTGTGTTGTCTTGACAATGTGGGGATCCTTAAAGGCTGAATATTACTCTTTGTTGTTGACAGACTAGATATTACCGAGTGGATGTGTATGTGGTAGTGATGAGAAGTCTGCTGGTATGATTTCCTATAACTGTCACTTCAATTGTCTACAACTTCGAACTTGAGCTGTCTTTGTAAAGGCAATATCTAATTCGGTCTAAAAAGCATTTCAAAAATAGCTAAAGATGGATCTATTTCGAATCCTGAGATCCCTTTCAACAAAGTAAGAATCCAAAATGACATGCTCTTGCTGATAGCAATGTAAATGCACCATTCAAACGAATTTCATGTCCCAAAAGAAACCCTCAACTGTCTTTTTTTTTTTTTTTCTTTTCTTTTTTCAGAGCTGGGGACCGAACCCAGGGCCTTGCGCTTGCTAGGCAAGTGCTCTACCACTGAGCTAAATCCCCAACCCCAAAACCCTCAACTGTCTTAACCCGAATCCCTGCTGAAAACGTAGCCTGTGACAAAGATTTGAGGGTAGGTTATTGTCAGACAGACAGAGGGGAGAATCATCACAAGTGTCTCTTACCAAGTTCAGTACTACAGTGAGTGGTGCTAGAACTGCCTGCGAACCAATCCAAAGACCTCAAAGCTGACTGTCCAAGAGACAGATTAACAGTTTGTCCCAGTTTGCGCCCTGAATCCTAGTTCCTGATTGGCTAAGGGTGACCCTGTACGGCTTTAAAGCCACTGTGGCTGCTTCTCCTCCTTTTTTATCACCATCTTCTTCCTCCTTTTTATCTTCCTCTTCTTTCTTCTTCCTTTCTTCCTGCTTTTCTCCCTCTTCTTCATTTTGTGTTTGTGTGTGCACACACATGCCAAGTGTCCAAGCAGTCAGTCCCAAGCGAATAGCTGAAGATACATGGTGCAGGGCATGGCGGAGGCAAAGTGTTTCCAGCGATGGTATAAGTAATAGTGGGGTGCAGAGTCTAAGAGGAGCACAAAGGGGGCCAAGAGCATAGTGAAGAGATTGTATCCGCCCAGAAAAGACCAGAAATCATCCCATATCTCTTCTAATCTTCCCTGTGTATCTGAGTGGCTTTTCTTAACACGTGTCTTTAAAAAGGTAAAATTAATAAACACATTACCAAGGCAATTGCTGCAGAGCCCTGCAGGACTCTCATCAACAAAGAGGCAAGCTCGCCAGTGGAGAGAGCGGCAGGGTCCTCATAAGAGAAGGCTGCTGTGGGGGAAGCTGTCATTACTGCATCTTCAATTGGCTGGTCCTCTCTTCCCCAGCAGGGGCTCCTGGCTCGCTGGGTAATTTTTACTCTTCCCGTTCTGTCAATATGACAGTTTTGTTCCTAATAGAATGGCAGTTTTGACTTTCCTTTAAATTATTCCACGTAGAGCCAGAAAGAAACACACACACTCTCTCTCACTTTCCTCTTTTCCAAAAGTGCCCCCCATAAAAACTTTTCTCATTTACATTTTTGCTTCCACATTGAATTTCTCATTCATGTTTTTAAGAAAATCAAATACAGCGTCAGCTTCCAAAAACTATGCTTGATGACACCAGTGACTCACATAATTGCTGACTGTCAGTGTGTTTGCCGGGGACACAGAGGTGTCTGGCAGCCCTGCTTCCAGCAGCAGGACCCGTCCCATCCCCTCCCCGCCCCCCCGTGGGTTCAGTTTCCCATCTGAAGCCTAGTGTTGGCCAGACACAGTGCTCGGGTCATTCCTGCATCTCCAGCCAGAAAGCAGGTGCTCGGGTGATGAGCACTTGTTGGGAAAAAGGTCGTTAAGAGAATTGTTTCTTAATCTTTGGGTGCAAGCATGTGTGTATGATGTATGTTGTGCATGCATGCATGTATGTGAGTGTGGACGCATGTATGCTATAGGTCACCTGCATAGGTCAGAGGACTGCTTCCAGTGTACATCTTCACGTTCCACCGTATCTGAGACAGGGTTTCTTTCCTGTTGCTGTTCACCACTCCATGTACCAGGTGACCTGGCCTCCAAGTTTGTAGGGATTCTCCTGTCTCAGCTTTATATGGGTTCTGGGATTCAGACTCAGGTCTCCATACACCTGTGTCAAGTGCTTTATCCACAAAGACATCCCTTAGTCAAGACGTTGCTATAGTACGTGTGGATTTAGCTAGAACGTTCCCAATAATTACCTCAAACCATGGCTCTGTTGCCTCAGTAGTTCTGAACCGAGTATGGCTTGGCCATTCTTCCTGCCCCCTCCAGGAATACTTGGCAGTTTTGGAAATATGTTTAACTGGCACAGTGCAGGGCAAGGAGACGATTGTCACACTGACATCTAATGGGCAGAGGCCTGGGGTGCTGTAAACCTCCTCAGTGCCCTCCAGTCACGCTCTGCTGTGACAGCACTCCGGCACAAACCTGTCTGCTGACGTTGAGAAGCCGTGCTCTAGCCAGTGAGGATTTGTGCTCTCAGAAACAGGCTGCTTGTATGGGATGTTTACACTAGAGAGACACATAATGCTAAAGGACACTCTAACGTTTTCACCTTTCGGTGTGTGCATGCAGGCATGCACATGAAGGCCAGAGGTATTTGGTGTGGGTCTCACCTTCCACCTTGTTTGAGACAGAGACTGTTAGTTATTTGCTGCTGACCCACAAGATTCCTGCCATCTTCCTGTCTCTGCCTCCCTCTTCCTTGAAAGGGCACTGTGCTCACAGATATGCGCTACTGCGCGGTTCTGGTCCCCTGCTTGCACAGCAGCTGCCTTCCTTACCCACTGAGCCATCTCCTCAGCCCTCAAACAATGCTCTAAGACAGAATTACCCATCACTGGCCATCTCTAACCTATTTAGCACATAACCTCTAACTCCCACTCAAATGAATATAGGTATTTATAGGCCTGCAGTTGTCATGAAAATACTAGCCTGCATTCTTGTCTCCAGTTAAAAATGTCATTTTCGTAGTCTTTATGCCATTTTTAATAAAGGACATTGCATTGTTTTAATGTAATACAATCTATACGCCTTTCTCCCTTTGATTCCTTGTTTAGTTGTTCTTTCTTCCTTGAGTAACTTTGGAAAAGCCAGTATTCAAGTCTGAAATCTGCCTTTGGAAACCTGCCAAGAGTTGCTCTGAAATGATTTTACAACAAAAACAACTTTTCAAGAAATAAAGTGTTTTCAGGGCATTCCAAGAAATTGTTCTAATAGAAATGTTTCATATAAGAAACAGTACTTCAGAGAAACACTATTTACATTTTTTCTTAAAATAAGAACTCTTGGGGTTGGGGATTTAGCTCAGTGGTAGAGCGCTTGCCTAGGAAGCGCAAGGCCCTGGGTTCGGTCCCCAGCTCCGAAAAAAAGAACCAAAAAAAAAAAAAAAAAAGAACTCTTGGGATTGGGTAGACAGCTTGGGTAATTGGGTGCTAGCCTTGCAAGCTCAAGGACCTGAGTTCAATCCCCAGAACCCACATTGCCACATTGAGAGAGAGAGAGAGAGAGAGAGAGAGAGAGAGAGAGAGAGAGAGAGAACCAACCAGAGTGTGGTGGCGCACACATTTATAATCCAGGCCACTGGGGAGGAGGAGACAAGCAGACCCCTACTGCTTGGGTAGTCAGTCTGCCTTCTCCGCAGACAGGTTGCTCCTCAGCCCTCTCAGCCCCTGACTCCAGGCACAGGCCCTCAAGCTCCTCACAGCCTGCGTCTGTCAGAGGTGGTCAGCAAGAGAAACAGCATCCAAGGTTCATCTTCTGGCCTCCAAACATACCTGTACACACATGTGCACTCACAGGTGGACACACGCAAATCACCTTGTGTCACCCCACAGATTAATAGACAACACTGTGATCTGCCTTACAAGAGATCATAGCCAGAAGCCACACCACACCACCAGGAGCCAACCTTGTACAGGAGACAAAACAAGGATTCTCGTGCTCTTGAAAACAAGTGTAAGGCAGTTTTGACTGTAACACAATGAGCTGACAAGGGAAACATTGGAGTTCAGCCAGGTGGTCTGTCCAGTCCTTCCTGAAGGCCTCATTGTAACCAGCAGCGAAGGTCTTCTGAGTCCACAGAGGGTTGCATAGAACCTCACTCCATACCCTGTAAGAACCTAAACACTTTCCATACTCCTGCAGATTTCCAAAGAGCATCTGGCCCTCAACTCTCCCCATGAGTTAATTCAGTCGATGGACCACATTACCCTGCCCGTGCATCTCTGGGTGGGGGTTTAGAGGTGGCCCCTTCCCTGTGTTTTATTCCACTGGCTTCTTTCCTGTCTGTTGATAGTGGTAAGAAAATCTCGTTATTCAATCCCAACACCTCCTGGGAGGTAGTACACTGTCACTAATGCTATCACCTGTTTCCCAGCTCCTTTTATTCCATAAATTCGTTTATTGAACACACAGCCATTGCTGTGAGCTCTTAGCTATGAGCTAAGAGGTGGGGTCAGCTGTGGGTAAAAGTTCTTGCACTCTCCGAGATTATTTCTAGTAGGGGTAAAAGGTCATGAGCTATTTTGGCGCAGAGTGTTTGCAGGTGGCACTAAAACAGTGTGTCCCCACTTCAGAACCAGGCTTGAAGGCTTTACTGCAAACAGAAATGATGCTCCTTTTTACTTAATGGCCACTTTCCGCTCTCCACAGTGCCAGCTCTGCCCACCAGCCCATCTGCTCCTATCACACTGCCGCCAAGTGTGAGGGTCGCGGTCTTTCAGAAATACTGTTGTTGGTGATAAAAACCTGTGCGTCATAGCTTTTAAACTTTGAGCCCTTAAACTTCAATTTCCTCGTGTCAAGTTGAAATGACCAGATCTGTTCATATGTGTGTAACAGGGACAAGCACTGAATATTGCTCATTCTAAATAGAAGCAGGATATATCGGATATCTCTCCATCAGTGTGGGCACAGGACGTCCTCTTCAAGACATACAAGTGGACAGTGTACCCACCTTCCAGTTGGAATCAGCAGCACAGACAAGGATAGTTAAATATTAATACAATTACAAAAGGTTGTTAACAGAAAAAATGAGCAGAGAAATTCCTTTTTCTACAGGCTTCCAATGCCCAGTGAGTGAATGAAAACATGCTCTGAGTATCATCAGAAGCATTTTATCCTAGTAGTACATTTCTGGGTTATCCACTCTGTGAGGCTTACAGTTCAGACAGACCAATTCAAAGCAGAAAGGGAGGGGGTGCTATCTACCTAATCAAATACTTAGGCAATATGAAGACTCTTCAATTGTCTAATTTTATTAAAGGGATGGTTTTTATCCCATAGTCAGTGATGTGCGATCCTGTGATTATTTTCAAATCCCTTAGAAGAGATCTGACATTACATTCTGTGTGCTGCATAGCATGAAATCACCATGTATATTTCACCAAGAGATATAACAAGACAGACAGCCTCTGAATACGCAGCCATTTTATCCCAACTGCAACATCGGTTCTGCCCTGGGGCAGAAGGTTTTTTTTTTTTCTTTCTCCCTCTTTCTCTCTACTTCAAAAGAATGAAAAATTACGGACTTCAGAGGCTTTGGCATGAAATATTCACAAAGTTTATTTTAAGAATTCAATATTTTAAAGCACTCTTTAAAACTATTACAGTGATTAGTGGCTTCCTTGCTTAGGCCAGTCTTTGCTTTTAAAAGCCCCGCGTGCCGTGGTTGACACCTTCTGTTTCCTGCAGAATGTCATTTGTGTCAGCCACAGGAGCTCCACAGAAGGCAGGCCACTCCTAGTTTCAGGATGTCCCCAGCAGGAACTGGGACCGTGTTTAGTGCTGTCCTCTCAGACATTGCTTTCGCTGGTGGCAGAGCCAATGAGTTGCTGCTGCCGCTGCCGCCACTATTTTGTGCTTTGGTGACATACCTTAATCTCACAGAATGTGTGCCATCCCCTACTGCCTGTTGTGGGAACAGAGCCCATGTCTCAAGGGTTCCAAGGACACCCCGTCAGAGGCTTCCCACACCCTGAGTCGAGGTCTCACAACTTGGTCAGTCTTCATAGGAACTAGGAAAGCTTAGTTTATGAGGATTTAACCGTGATTCCAAGGATGAGTGAAGCCAGCCAGGAGTCATGGATGTGCGGTTAGCCGTGGGGGAAGCTTCTCTCTGCGTGCTGCCTTGGCTATGTAGGGAGACAACAGCAAGACGTGGTGGAGTTCTGACTTCCCAGTTTCACTCTCCTTGTTGGTGCTGCATTTGGACTGCTTTCTAGCAAGCAATGAGGTCCTTAGAAAACCCCAGGTCTCCTTAAGCTCAGTAGCTCTGTAAACTGGCCCAACCCCAGAATTGGTGCTAAGATTCTGCAGTCTGGGGGTGTAAGGGCAGTGTTGTATACAGGATGTTAGCACCACAGTTGGCTGCTAAAACATTTTTCTCTTATATATTTTATCTCACATTTTGTTATATGTGTGTTTATATATAATGGTATGTGTAGTACATGTTTGTGTCATGTTTCAGACCTCTAGATCAATATTTATGCCACTTTTGTTTGAGATGGAGTTGCAAATATCCCAGACTTGCCTCAAACTCACCATGTAAATAAGGATGACCTTGAACTTCTCATCCTCTTGCCCCCACCACCCTAGTGCTGGAATTATAGGTGTGCCCCACTATTCCCAGTTTTACGCAGCCTTAGGGGTGAAACCCAGGGCTTCATGCATGGCCGTCAGGCACCCCATCAACAGCTACAGCCCCGGCCCCTGATTCCTCCTTTTCTTGATTAGCTTTTGCATTTAGATCCATCCCTCAGTGCATTGCCTGTGTGTTCTGTAAGTTTTAATAAAATACCTCTTCTTTCCTTCACACCTTAGGTGTTAGCAGTGTAGTGGGAGGAAACATAGACAGCAACTTTGGCCTTCAACATAAGATTGGTCCCTCCCTCATGCTAACATACAGAGAAGGAAGATTCTAGTGTGCTGCGGATATGGAGATCCTGACAGGAATACTGTGTGAATAAATTCCTATGTCATTTTCCAGGGAGGCAGATCAAGACTCAGATGGTCACGTCAGCTTCCGAGACTTTGAATACGCCATGAACCATGGGAAGGCAAAATGAGCCAGGCCGGACACTTGTGAACTACTTCTGGAGAACCTGTGCAGATGGATGAACTGTAATCTAGTAATCACACAGACCACACTCTAGGAAGGGCATGACACTGTGTACTTGTGCGTTAACTCTTAGCTATAGGTTTGGAATGTTGATATTGGACCTAGAGGTGGGACTCTCCTTCTGTGTCTCTACCAGCCCAGTGGGTTTCGGGGGGTTTTCCCTTCCTACTCTAGTCAGCTCTGCCTCCTCCACACTGTGAGTTGAAGGCTCTGCTCACTCCACATGCGTCCCTCGCTCTCATCAGCTCCGGGGAGGGTTCGCTTTGCTCTGCTAGTGGTGTCACTGCCATTCACTTGCTCCACCTTGGCTGAAGGTCAAGCTTCCTGAGTCCAAGCCATGAGCCAGTGCTGGGAAAACAGAGACTTCCTCAGACAATGTCCCCGGAGTAGCGATCGGTGCACAGGGCACCAGTGTGCACAGCATAGGAAGCAGCTCGTGTGGGCGCCAGCATTCTTCATACAGAGAAGGCCAGAATGCAGTTGGGGTCTTAATGGGCAGAAGGGTGTGATTTTTGGGTCCCTTTAGCATAGCCTGGGCCTGAGCCTGGGCTTCTTCCTTCAGAGCAGCCGGCTGGAGAAGCGGGCCAGCAGCCCTCTGCTGCATACTTCCAGTTCTGGGTAGTTTTGCCGAGTACCTGGAGATTCAGCCATCCTAGGGTTAGGAGGCTCTACATCCCGCCATGCCCCAGCGCGCCGGTGACTACCTTCCCGGACCTCATGGAGGCACAACATAGCATCTACTAAAAAGAATTCTGAAATACTGATATTATCACTGTAAGTGTTTCACAACATTAACATTTGTAAAATAATTAATGTAATTTATGTCTCTAAAGTGTTAAACATTAAAAGATCAAGTAAAAATATAAATTTATGTCTTTAAGTGTTAAACATTAAAAGATCAAGTAAAAATATAAATTTGTATGCAAACATTAAACAAGCTTCATGCTCATATAAATTATTAGCAGGTAGCCTTAAGAAAAATAAAGTTTTTAGCTGTGCTAAAGCAGAGGAACCTAAGGAGATGGGATAACTAAATGCAATTTGACTTAAATGTAATTTGGCCTCCTAAATGGGCCCCTATGGAGCATATGGTAGATCTGAACCAGGCTGGGCTTTCTCTGCTACTTGTGATGCGTGAGAGACTGGGTGACGGATAGATAGGACTTCTACTGTTTTCATGATTTGTCTATAAATCTAAAATTATCCTCAAACTGAGTTTGTTAAAAATTAAAGGTTTATTCAAACATTCATAAACTAAATGAAGAAGCAATGAAAATAATTTCTGAACATGAATGAAATATTATTTCAGAGGCAGAAATGAATTACTGGCATCATTGAGAAGTGTGTATGACTTTGTGCACAGTAATCCAGTTTCTGATTTCTTTGTTCAGCAAGTGTCTTCATCATGAGGCAAACCGAGTCATTGATTCTGATCTCAAGACATTAAAGAGATATTTTAGATTATGTTAAATACCATAATGTGGTATATACATATATATATACATATGGGTATATATATTTTATATGCATACATACATGTACAAATATACATGTTATATATGATGTGTGTACATATATATTGTATGTATACATCGAATGTGTATATTACATATGTGTCATGTGTGCATTATGGATATGTACATTATATACATATGTGTTTATATACATATATCTATTATATATTTTATATAATATGCATATATATTATATATGTACATGCATTGTATATATTATATATATATAGTATATATCTGTGTGCAGTATTTATTTATTTATTTTTTTGGTTCTTTTTTTCGGAGCTGGGGACCGAACCCAGGGCCTTGCACTTCCTAGGCAAGCGCTCTACCGTGAGCTAAGTCCCCAGCCCCTTTGTGTGCAGTATTTATTAACAGAGCCACTCGAGTAACAGCCAGGTTACTGTGTTGAACTTCTAATTGAATGAGCAAGAATAAGGGGGTAATCACTTCCTACCATGGATGTAGGAAGCAAGAGGTGAGTCTGGAAACAGCCACTGAGCAACTCCCATGACTGGATTAGCCAAGACATTTTCTCTCAATGACAGAAAACTGCACAAAGAAAATTCACTTTGAAAAATTAAAAAGAAAAGAAAATCACTGAGCTAATTTATGAAACCTAGTGTGGGGAAGGTAGGGGTGCAGCCAGGTTCCAGGACCCACAACACTAGCACCTCCTTCCTGGAGTTACCAGCAGTTTTACCCCATCCTCAGAGAGCACTGGTCCACGATCCATCCAGATCCAAAGTCAGAGCATCCAGGGATATGCTATGGCTGAGCCCATTCAGCTCACGTGTCCCCTTGGGGCTCAAGTGAAAGCAGCCAGAACCGGTCATAGAGAAGTTGATGGCCTGGGCAGCCTTTCTGTCTGGGACCTCTGCTCACCCCAGAGTTTATCATTCAGGAACATCCCAGCTCTCAGGAAAGGGAAAGAAAGGGCGACAGAGACACTAGCTAGCTGCCCATGCACCTTCTTGTCTTTAACCCTTCCTTTAGGATTCATCCTCTTCCTTATCTGGGAGGAGTTTTCCGCAGCCTCTCCTGGGCCGTGTGGTCTTGCTGGTCTGCTGCCAGCTGGGTGACCTAAAAGGTAGGCATCTGTTCTTGATGATAATCTCCGTCTCGGCGCTTGGAGGACATCAAGACTGTGAGTGCAGTTTAGGTGCTGCTCTGAGTGGCTGAGTGGATATGACTCAAGAGTGGGTAGCAGGCATATATTTTCAGTCACAAGGCCTGGAAAATCCAAGCAGCTGCTTTGTAATGAGCATAGAGGGGCTTAAAAATAGACAGAGAGAGGGAACGGTAAAGGAGAAGCAGCCCCGTGGTGCTTGGTTTCTCCCTAGAGCTTGAATGCAAGACCCAGTCACAGCGCTTTGGGTCCTGTGAGGTAACTGCAGCCTTCCAATAAATCTTTCTGCTCAAGCCAGCTGGAGTTGGTTTCTGTCATTTGAAACCCAGAGAACCTTTACCACTGTGCGCTTCCAGCCAAGGACAGAGTCCTAGGTGACATTAGCACTTATGGGGCAGCACAGAAGACTTTTCCAAGGAGAAAAAGAAGCAGCAGCTGGAGATAGAACCGGATAGTGCCACCCTTCCTAACCCTACCTTTCTCTGAGCCCATCACTGGCCCCGCTCTGGGCTTCCCTGCTTTCAGTAGCTTTCAGTGGCTACCCATGAGCTGCCAATGGGCAAACACACAGCCCCTCAGACCTGGCTCACCGTTCCTTCTCTTGGGAGCGAGGTGGTGGCAGGGCCTTTGGAGCCCCCTGGCAACTTTGATGACACAGGTTTTTCATGCTATTTCTGTGCCCATTTTTCCTGCCGTCTTTTCCAGTTTCATGTTCTAGAACCAGTCTGTAAGTGTGAATATTCTCCCAAATCCTGTGACTGGACCAGTCTTTCTTGATCAACACATTCCCCCAGGATGATTTCATCCACTACCAAGAGTCCACTTATCCCCGATTGATAGGACTCCATGCACAAGACTTTGTCTTTGATCTTGACCTCCGATCAACTCCAGGCCTGCGTTTTCACTTGCCAGCCAGACATTCCCACCTCGCTGCAGACTCACTGAACTAAAATCAGATGCATTGTTCCCCCCAATCTTCAAACTTGTTTTCCTAGCCTGTGTTTTCTATTTCTGTTGATGACAACCTCCCCACCCATCCCCCACCCAAGCTGTCATCCAAGCCAGCTGCCTCAGAGCCTCCCCTTCTCGCAGTCTTCCTTGGCTCTGGCATTCAGTTACTGAATCCTTTCGAGCATGTCCTTGTAAAACGTTCCTGGTTTTCTTTTCCATTCCATCCTGATCTTTCTGCCCATGCCCTGTTCCTCCCCACCTTTTCCAGTATCCTGTTCTTTTGCTTAGTCTTACAAAGATGAATGGAAGGTGCATATGAATATTACTGTTGAGAGATTTTACTCCATCATGTCAGGGACAGACAAAATGGCTTTCCAGTGCTGGAGCTTCCAATGGCCATCTCGTCTATCAGGCAGTGTCTCGCCCTGTAACATGCAGTTCAAGGCCTGCTATAATGGGGTACCAATTTATATTTTCAGTTTGTTGTCCATGACTCTCCCTGCCATGTCACCCGGCAACCACATGCAGTCCCATCCCCTAAGAACACGTAACTTGGAACAAATCTTTGTTCAGTGTAGAACAGTAATAATCTCTGGATTGGTATCTGATGAGATAGAGAAGAAGGAAGTGAAAATATCAAAAATAAAACGTAGGGCCTTGGAAGATGGCTTAGTCTGTGCCCCAGGCATGAGGACCTGAGTGTGAGCTCCAGAATGCACAATAAACAAAACTAAGTGTGCTGGTGCATAATCCCATCTCTTGAGACAGGACAAGCCCCTGAGCTCACCACCCAGCCTTGCCTAATCAGTGAACTCCAGGCCAATGGGAGAGCTTGTCTCAAAACACAATGGATGGTTCCTGAGGAATAAGACTCGAGGTTGACCTCTAGCTTCTTTGTGCCTTCACACAGGTACACACACACCCATATGAACACACACTCACAGATGCGTTTTCCTTATACCCCCAGAAAATAAGAAAACCAGCCCGGATGTCATGGAATAAGTCTTTAATGCAGCACCCGGGAAGAGAGGAAACAGAATTGCTTTGTGCTTGGTGTCCATAATGAGTTCCAGGGCAGCCTGGATTACGTAGGGAGAGCCTGTCTCATCAACCTCATTAAAAGTTATTGTAAAGCCAACTAGGACGGTACATGCTTGAATCCCAACACTGGGAGGTAGAGCCAGGAGGACCAGGGGTTCAAGGCCAGCTACACAACTAGCCTAAAGTCAAACGAGGATAATTAAGACCCTGTTCAAAAAAGAAAAATAAGCAGTAAGTATTGGTTTGCCTGCATCCTCGTGAACAGTCTTTTCTTCACAGTTATCTCTTTGTAAGGGAGAAATGTTGGATATTTTATTTCATTTTATTTTATTACTCAAATAGTTGAGATCTCTATCAGCCATCTCTTTTCTTTCATTTGATAAATGAGAAAGCAATCTCAGGAAACGACCTAGGCCAAGTATTACACATGAAGAGAGACCTATCCTACTTGGTTATGGCAGAGGCCCATATTCTATAGTCAAAACTGTTTGTAACCCTAATGAAGTGACCCAGATTCATCGATGAACCCACGAACCCAGTTCAAGGGTTTCCCAGTGGAAGGTACTAAATCAGCTCCCACCTTATGCACTGCCAAAGACGTAACCAGTTACAAATGACCACCAACCAAACTCAGCGTCAGCAACTGGCAGCCAAAATGAAAGGCGCTTTAGACCCCAGAGGCCTTCCTCAGAAAAAAGCTCTAGCAGTGCTCTGTGCAACAAGAGTGTCTTTGCCTAGGTGAGCTTTCCCACTAAGGAGTTCTTCTCTGCTATATAACGTCTAAATGATCCATTTTCCCAGTCATTCTGCTGGGTAGCCATGGTACACCTCATTTGAGATTAATAAAAAAAGTCATGTTACTACATTTTCTTGACTTTAAACTTTTGAAACCTTGATATTTCAGAATTAGAGACTTAAAAAACAGGCCCATCCTCATCCGCAGATTAAAATTCAGAGGCTTGGTGAAAGTGACAGGTAGGTAGAATATTGTTCATGCAAGCAAGAAGGACCTGAGTTCAGTCCCTAAGACCCATGTGAAAAACTGGTGTAGCAATGTGAACCAGTACTTAGCACAGGGGAAGTGGAGTCAAGAACGTCTTCAGGGCTCACTGGACAGCCAGTCTAGCAAAAAACCCCTGAGCTCCAGGTTCAGTAAAAGACTTAAAAACTCAGGTGGAGAACAATTGAGAAAGACACCTGATGTCAACCTCTGCACCCCCACACACACACTTCTGCAATTCATGCACCCACACATATGGACATGAACACGTGCATAAATAGGTAAAAATGATAACTTTTTTTTTTTTTGGTTCTTTTTTTCGGAGCTGGGGACCGAACCCAGGGCCTTGCGCTTCCTAGGTAAGCGCTCTACCACTGAGCTAAATCCCCAGCCCCTATAACTTTTTTAAAAAAAGAAATCTGTTGTCATTAAGGATAGCAGCTCACAGTGACCTTCCTTTTGTAAAACAAATTTAAATTGGATTGGCCACAAGGATTGAAAATTAGCCTGTAAACAGTCTAACCCAATAGAATATAGTATCTAATCTGAATTCCCTTAGGTTAAATTGATAAAGTAGTAAGAAATATGAATAAAAGAGAACATTGTTCTAACGTCAGAGAAAACTACAGATTAATCTGTATGAAAACATGAGCTAAAATTGAAATAGACCCCTACTTCATGCTTTGCTGATCCTTAAGGACTTGAATGAGAGCAAAACAGTTAGGTTTTCTAAAATAAATCACTTCAAAAAGAGCAATTCCAATAATATTGAATTTATAGAAAAAAATTTGACCAAGGGGCTGGAAATATATTAAACGTATTGTCATAGCAACAGTCATTGTAAGGCTGAAGTCAGGTCTGGGCATCTTTCTCATTCTGAATAAGGAAGGCAAGCTTGATTTTAAATGACTTTCTAAGGTCAAATGTCCTAGAGATGGTGCTTGAATCAATTTCCTTAACAAGCTTTCCCTATTGCTACTGACTGATATTGGATGACTCCCTTCCTCCTCCCTCCCCTCCCTCCATTTTCCCTCCTATCCTCCCTCCCTCCTGTCGTCCCTTTCCTCCTTCCTGTTTTCTCTATCACAACCATAAATAGAGTTGCATTCATTTGGGCCACTTAGGATTCAGCTTGACCCACTTCTTAGCTAATACCCAGACGTATATCCAGCAGAATCTTCCTCTTTGTGCTAATAGAAAACAAAATCCCAGGACTCTTTCTGCCTTTCATCACAGGGAAACCTCCTGGCCATTATCTCTGTGACTGTTTCTTTCACTGCCCGTTCTTAAAGAGAATGTCCTATCACAGTGCACATTCTCTGTGTGAATGGCTTATCTAACATGTCTCTCGTTCTCTATTCTCCAATCTTCATGTGCATGTTCCTCCCCCTCCCTCCCGTCTCTCTTTATTGTAGCTGATTAATATCTAGTCTCATTCATTGCCGGGAGTGAATGTAAAATGGTGCAGCCCTTTTGGAAGCCAGACAGTCTCAGAAAGCTAAACATGGGCTTATCACATGATCCAGAGACCAAGCCTCGAGGTATTTCACCCAACTGGTTTGAAAACTCATGTCCATACAGAATATTTATAGTAGCTTTACTCATAATTGTTTTAAAAAACAAAAACAAAACAGAAGCAACCAAAATGGGCCCTCTAAGAACTGAGTGAGTAGTCTGTAAAGTATTTGCACCATTCTCTTCAAAATGGTCATGGTCATCAAAACAAGGGAGCCTGAGAAACCCCAGGATTGCCTAAGAAGCCATAGTGACTAATTATGATACCCTGAATGAGATTCAGGTACACATCATAGTTCCCTGACTGAATTTCTCTAACAAGATTCCCTATTGCTACTGACTGGTATTGGATGACTCCCTTTCTCTACTCCTTTCTTCCCTCCTGTCCTCTCTGCATCCTTCCTGTCTTCATTAGTTAGTTAGTCAGAATGTACACATCATAGTTCATTGACCTAATGAAGTTGCTTAGTCAGAATGTAACCATCACAGTTCTTTGACTGATTGAAGTTAGTCACAATGTACACATCATAGTTCATTGGCTGAATGAAGCTAGTTAATCAGAATGTAACCATCATAGTTCATTGACCAAGTGAAGTTAATTAGTGAAAGTGTAACCGTCATAGTTCATTGACTGCATGAAGTTAGTCAGAATGTACATGTCATAGTTCATTGACTGCAGCCAGTGTCCATCCCAAAGCCAGATGCTAAGAAGAAGAGAAGCCCAGTGCCGGGGGCACAGGAACTACCTGTACTATCTCTATAATTTCACTGTATATATAAAACTGTTCTAAAATTAAGTAAACTTGTTAACAACTCAGATCTTGGTGTGTGGTAGGGATAAGACCCCATGCCACTATTTAAGCTCACAGTAAGAATTTTAACAAAACTATACAAATATATATGGCAACTCAAATTAATATTAAAGGATACATTAGCAAAGCCACACGAACTTGTCACATGCGAGGGAGATGGCTCAGTGAATGGAGACACTAGCATACAAAGTGGACAGAGAGAACTGGTTCCCCAAAGTTGTCTTCTGACCTCCACATGAATACCATAGCATGTACACACACACACACACACGCACGTACGCATGCATGCGCGCGCGCCAACATCAGACACATACACAATAATAACAAAAATGTCAGGCTACCACTCTGACATTTTTATAGACTTCTTTATAGGGACTTCTCAAGGGCAGCCTTCCAGAGTTAGAGCTTTGGTATATTCACAGCCTGCTGTGTGACTTTTAGTCGGTTTCTGGCAAAGAAGAGACCTCATATGCTTTAAAGTGCCTACTTTTGAATTACACTTGAAGATCATTCTAAAAAACAAAAACAGAAAACAGTCCCCAGCACCTCATTAATGCCTTCTATACGTGTTTCAAGGAAAGCAGTTCTTAGCTTTGGGTCTCATGAAGAGAAATGTTCTTTGTATTTCTTTTGAACTTCAGAATCCCTCACAGTGCTGAGAAACCCATGTGATGCGGTTCCTAGATAGTCCTGGGGGCAGGTCAGAAAGACCCATGCACAGTGGAGCACCCCAAGTCACCAGTGTCCTCTCTGCAGTCCTGGTAGGTCAGAGGTACAGCCTCAGGAGCCAGCATAGCTGACACGGGAGATGGAGCTCTCGAACTAGTTTAGTTTGTCTTATAAAGTTAGTCTGTCTTTCTGGAAAGGAAGGGATGCGTGTGTGTGTGTGTGTGTGTGTGTGTGTGTGTGTGTGTGTGTGTGTGTGTGCGTGCGTGTTTTCTCTGCGCAGGTGTACAAATCCCCGTGTGTATGGAAGCCCAAGGCCACTGTTGGGTGTCTTTTCTAGTCTCTCTTCACCTTAGCATTTGAGGCAAGGCTCTAGCTGAACCTGACGCTTGCCCATGCAGCTGGACTGGCTGGCCTGTGACTCCCCCACATAGGGTCCTTCTTCTCTTCCTTCTAGCACTGGGATTCCAAGTGTGTGCTGTGCCCGGATTATACACGGATGCTGGGGCTGGAGCTACTGGCCTCATGTTTAGAGCACAGGCACTTTACAAATGACTCCCATCTCCCTAACTCCTCATAAAGGTTAATAGGGTCCAAAGCCTACTTCTTTCCTTTGTCATTTCATACATCGTATTATTCCCCTTTTAGACCTGGACAGTGCCTTAATCACTCTAAGGTGACGTACAATTCCTGTTATAATTCCCTACGTTCTAGCAACATGCATAAGATCATATAGTCAGTCACCTTTCTTCAGTGGCTCTTTTCAGGAATTTATCCGTTTCACTGACCTTGAAACATCAACCTAGGGCCTCACTGCTTTCCTTTAAGCTTGTTTTGGTTTTCACTGTTTTGGCCCTCACTGTTAGTGCTGGGTTTTTCTCCCTTTCTTTGACCCCATTCCCCCCTCCTTTTTAGTTTCTTCTTTTAATGTATTTATTATTATTAATACAAGTATCTTCCCATTGTAGCTTTAGCTCCCTCTCTCAGGTTTTGCTCTTATCCCCATAGTCCTTCTCTGTAGAACGTTTTCTGTTTCACACTATGATTTCTCCTTTAACCCCTGTAGATAGCCCATGGGCCTCCGTAAGAGGAGCCTCTTCTTGGAGCAAACAGATGTGAATGCAGAGATGTGTGGCTGGTTCAGGTGCTGAGAGTAAATGTTCAGCCTTGAGTGGGACACCCATAGTAGTCTCTTCACGGCTTTGGGCACATCGCAGAAGATAGGCAGGAGAGAACATGAGAGTCCATAACGGGAGGAAGGCCCAGGAACACTGTCTTAGAAGCATGGTGTGGCACTGGCACTTATGAACTCATAGCAGCCGAGGTTGCCTAGACAGGACCTGCATAAGACTGAGTCCATCAACAGTCATCAATGGGGGAGGAGCTCCTGAGCCCAGCCCTTCTGAGAGGAGATATGAATAGCTGATAGATGCTGGGGAAGAGGAAGTTATCGGTTATTGTCTTCGGTGATAAAGCCACAGGTACATTGCCTGTGATCCAGTGGATTAGTCCACACCCATGCCTACACTGGACACACGCAAAGACATCAAAGTGGGAGGGGGACTTGTAAGGAGAAGGAAGTTGGTGGGGATGTGAGGGGATAAAAGAGGATGGGGAGGAGGGTAACCCGAATATAATATATAAGTGTATGAAATTTTCAAGAATAAATTAATAAATAAAATTTCAAAATCCCCCCTTTATGTAGACTTCTGTTTTGATTACATAGAAATGGAAGAGAAGTAGACTGTTGGAAGACAGGAGACTCACAGTTTTACTCAGCTGTAAACCCTGTGAGCTGCAGGAAGAACTGGTACGCCATGTTATGCCCATGGGTATAACAGCGGCACGAATATCATGGGGGTAACCAACTACATTCTGGTATTACAAATCTAGCCAATGACCCATGGCCAGGGGCCTTATAGACCAAAGGGGTAAACTTACCACTACCGTTTTGCTAAACAGACACAGTATGAAACTACCATCTAAATTTATATCTCCATATTCATAGTAGAGTGTAGCTGTCAGACTTCATCAGAGAAGTTTCTTTGTGTGGTTAGTGCAGAAACTAATAACTGGTCAAAGTGTAGAGAGTGCACGGTAGAAGATTGCTCAGCCACAGCTGGAACATCTGTGTCATGACCCGTCCCCCAAAGGCTCAGGGACTGTCCCAGAAGAAGGAGAAGAAAGGTTGGAAGGACCAGAGATACAGAAGGGCAGTAGTGAGATGTGACCCCTGGATTTGATAGGCTGCACTCATAAACCCAGCAGCTGTGATTACCTGCACAACCGCACATGATCTCGCCAGTCAGCACCACACCACGGAGAGACTCACATGCGTTCATAGTTGACGAGCTACTACAGTTGATGGCTTGGGGTGAGGGGTCTGTTTCTTTTAAAACGTGGCCCCGTTATATCCACCACACTCCGGAGGATCACTCCATACCTCTGAGTATATGGATAGCATAAACCAGACTCCATGGATTATATTTCTCTAAGACACGAAGTTGGGAAGGGGTAGAGGATGGGGAGTGGATCTTCGGGGAGGTGCATGGAAGACTTGGGGTCAATGTGATCAAAATATATTGTGTGCGTGTATGACATTCTTAAAGAAATAAAAATATATTTTAAAATCATCAGTTTCTTATCACATAGCCATATACCATGACTAACATTTAAGTACCCAGTAGAATCTACAGTGGCTAGTAGTTTCCAGACGAAATATTATAAAGTGACATCACTTTCATTGCCGCAAGCTTTGTTGGCCACCACATCCTGGACAGTTTCATCGTGGGCTGACAACTAATCTTTCATCTGGCTGCTCTGGGACGCAGTGCCCATCCTGGTCCGGCCAGCTCATACCAGCTCTGTTACAGGTATGATGAACAATTCAAACATTACCCCACACAAAGATGCTATTATGTGAACTCCTTAGAAGGGGATTGAGAGGGGCTCGCCTTCTGCAGCAGACTGCCTGATCATTCTTCTTCCATTCATCCTGCTACAACAGAGCACCTGAGACTGGGTCCTCTACAAAGGAGAGAAACGTACTTGCTGGAGATCTGAACGCTACAAGTCCAAGGTCAAAGGCTGGCTTTACTGCAGTGTCATTTCATCAGAGTGGACAAGAGGGGGAAAGAGACCGATTGAGTCTGAACTCACCCTTTGATCTTGAACCCACTTTCCCTTCCATTAGTCCACTCATGAGAACAGAGCCATCGTGGACCACTCACCTCTTAAAGGTTCAATGGCACTTAAATTTTAACACTAATTTTGCATGTAACAAGCATTAAAGTCATAGTACCCTTGTAGGCCCTGTGCCCACACCACTTCCCATAAGACATCCCACCTAACTGCTTTTAGAGGTCAGTCGCACTCCCTCAGGACTCTCAGAGATCTTTTCCGAGTTCTCCTGTCTTGTAGTATGATGGGCACATTGCCCAGTCTGTCACCAGTGAGCTTCATGAAAGCCAGGAAGTATACACCTGCACCATGACTGATCTTAGACATGGGTCTCTGGACACAGATGGCTTAGAGGGAAATTTCTGTTAGGCATGTAATCTGGAGCTAATAACTGGTCCCTGTTTCTTGTGTTCATCAACAAGTCCACCCCTTCCATGTGCCTCAGTTTCTTCTCATTAATCAGTCTGACTTCATTCAAACTGCTATAACAAAATGGCTGCTCTATGGATTTAAATAATGTTCCAGAACATTTCTTAATGTTCTGGAAACGCGAGCGTGTAAAATCAAGGGCCCTGCAGATTTGTTATTTACAGAAGGCTTGCTCTGCAATTCATAGGTGAATTTCTAACGATGTCTTCAAAGAAGGGACAAAAGAGTCCCTGGGTCCCAACTACAAGGCCACTAACCCTATTAATGAGAGCTCCACTCCAGTAATGTAATCCCCACCAAATGGTAAACATTATACATGATAATGGATTAGGCCTCTGAAACCATAAGCAAAGCCCAAATTAAATGCTTTCTTTTATAAGAGTTGCCTTGGTCATGGTATCTCTTCACAGGGATAGAACACGAACACTGGTCAGAAATAGAATCCATAAAAAAAAAATTGTAAAGTGTCCACTATCGCACTCCAAAAATTGAGGTAAAATATACACAGCATGTAAGACTACCTGAACTGGGCATGGGAGGGTAGGGAGGGTGGAGATCAAACTTGAGCACTGGATAGTTCATTGTCTGTAGGATCACCCAGTTCATGTTTTAATGATTTCGATGCAGTCTTACTGATGTGGGTCATGGTTTAACTGAGCTCACAAAACAACACACTTAACCTTCCACCCCTTAGCTCCCACTCCCCCACTCTCTCCCATTCCCTGCCCTACTCACAAGAAGAAACCGGAACAACTCTGCTTAAAATGCTGATCACAGGCACAGGGTACAGGCCCGTTTACCTTTGACCTCCAATAATGAAGTTATATCACTGCCAATCTAAAACAGCAGCGGCTTTGAAAATTGAAACATAAGAAAGAATTATTTAACTTTAATTTGAAATTGATTTTTTTTTCAGCTCCTCCATGTTTCTTTCATGATATCATGGATGTCGTTGTTTAATATATCACACTGGAGCCATACCAATATGCCAGGCTTTCACACGCATGGATTCTTAAAGCGGCAACAGATTATTAATGCTATGTTAATAAGAAAACAATAGTGAGATGTTGCACAGAGTCCTTATTCCATACATTATTAATGAAGGCCTTTTGTGTTTTGGGGGCTCTAACACTTTATGATGCGGTTGCCGAATAGATTAGAAAATGCTTCTGCCTTCTCAGCGAAAAGCCTCCAGATCAGGGTATGCGAAGAGAAAATATTTGCAACAGGTAACAGAAATGGCCACGAGGCCCTGCGAGGGAAGAGGCAGTAAACATTATTTTAATCTGAAATGCCAGGAATAGCCAAAGAGAAAAAACCAACATGCTCTTCACTGCTTTGGAATAAAAAAGCAAGAGGTCCAGGCATCCCTCCCAGCTGCTCATGGACTGTGGGAAAGAGTCACATGCATCAAAGTCCAGTGTTTCTTGAATGCCCATGTTCTCCTCAGCTTGCCCCAGACTCTGTTGCATTTTGCTCTCTGGTCACAGGAAGGGGCACAGCCTTGTCTTGGAGGAGTCGAGCTGTTAATGGTAAGGAGCAGGCTGACCCTTAGTCCACCTGCCAAGAATAAAGACCCCTGATCTCTCTTGGCTGGGTTTAGAGAAACACTAAAGACTTATCCTGAAGAGCTTTGAGTATTTCTTGGAATAGAAGTAGGGTTTTTTTTTTCGAGGTAGTAGTCTTGTAGGAAGATGCCAGTCACGACAGATGGGACATGGGAAGAATGGTATGAATATGTCTCCCTATGACACCAAACTATGGTCACACACTGGTTGTGATGGTTTGTACATGCTCAGCCCAGAGAGTGGCCTATGTGGAGGTATGGCCTTGTTGGAGTAGGTGTATCACTGTGGGTGTGGGCTTTAAGATGAGGATCTTAGCTGCCTGGAAGTCAGTATTCTGTTAGCAGCCTTCAGATGAAGATGTAGAACTCTCAGCTCCTTCTCATGCACCATGCCTGCCTGGATGCTGCCATGTTCTCACCTTGATGATAATGGACTGAACCTCTGAACCTGTGAGCCAGCCCCGATTAAATGTTGTCCTTTATAAGAGTTGCCTTGGTCATGGTGCCCATTCACAGCAGTAGAACCCGAAGACACTGGTCTACAAAGTCACTTTGTTCTACATTAAGTGAGTGCCACCAGGGAAATGAGCCCCGTGAACACACCCCCTTCCCTAACTACCCTCCAACGTGCCTTCCCTCATCCCAGTGGCCAGCCTGGTACTACCCTCGTGAGAAAGTTTCTTTCTGAACCGTCGCAGGAAGCTGGCCTCCTCTGTCCTCTTCCTCAGCCTTCGCCCTTTCAGAGAGCTTGGGTAGCACGTTTGCCTCCTCAGGATGTCAGTCCATCCCGTAGGGAGGCAAGAGCCACAGGAGAGGAGACCTGTAATGCAGGGGTGCCAAGCTCTAGCAAGGATATGTCACCTCAGGGCTCCAAACACCAGACAAGTGGGAAACTTGCAAAGCACAACACCATTTTCTCTGTCTCCTCTGATTCGTCAGATGAAAGAAATGATATCGAGTTGAATTAGCCCGACACGATACAAAGTCTACTTGACCTGAGCCGGAGTTCACCAGAGCCATGATTCAAATGCCAACGCTATTTCCAGCTTCGGCTTTCAGGAATTTTTTTGTTTGTTTGTCTGTGCAGAAGCAGTCAGGAGGGTGACTAAAAGCTGATTCGTTTCGGGGTTTTCCTTTTGGAAAGGATCACGCTGGCACGACTTTAATTGGGTTTTAGCTGTTTGAATCCTCACGGCGATGGCTCTGCTCTGTCTTTGGGGAATGCGGAGGGAAGCTGGCATCTGGTGTTTGAGGATTCTGGGGACTTACACCATATTTATGTGTAATAACTATACAGTAAATAAACAGAATGAATAATTAAGTGAATAATGAGTTCCTCAGAAATAGGAGTCCTTGGAAGACTTCAAGAGAAACCCTCCCATGCATTCCGGTCTCCCTGGGTGGCAAACCTGCAGAACTCACACGATGTCACTGCACCCACGGAAACCAGCAAGGACACTTTCCAGCCTGAAATCGAGCATGCCATTAATTAAATGAGGACGTTTCTCATGCTTGTGGATTCCCTTCCAACTGTGATAATGTTGGATTGATAGATCTAAGGATGATCTCCTCTTAACTCTAGAGATACAAGCTTGCCTCTTTCAAAATAAAATCAGTGAGATTAAATTTTATTGAATTCATTGAAGAACTAAAACTTGAACTTCTAGAAATCTGCAGTATTTGGTGAAATGTCATAAATTCCCACTAATACTACACCAGCCGATACAGAGAGAAGGCCCTTGCTTCTAAATACAACCCAGGCCTGAGTCTTCTTCTCAGAGGGGAAATTCACAATGGCTACTTGTTCATCCGTTCACTCGGACACTTGTACCTGCTGTTCATTCAAGGGATGTCTAATAAGCATCAGCTTTGCATGAGGTACTCACACCAGACTCTGGGAACACCCGGCTGACTGAAGCCAGGCCCGGACACTTGCTGCCCACTCCGAGCTCACCTTCTTACCAGGGATCCAGACGCTAGAGTGAAGCAGATTGTGACGGTGACCAGTTTCTGTGGAGGAGAGTGTCTGAGTCAGCTCAGGCTGCTGTCAGAAGCACCAGGCACCACCTCACAGAGCCGAGATGGATCTCCAACAGTGCCAGAGACCAGAAGACCCAAAGTAGAGTGTCAGCAGCAGGCTCATCTTCTCCCAGAGTTCTCCCATTGACTTGCAGGCGGCCATCTTCCTAAGGGATCAGCAGGCATGTGGGTATCTGCAGTGTGGTGGGGCAGGAGCAACTGAGTGCAGTATCGGATATGAGAGTTAGTGATGCATTCGGTGTGTGTTGGGCACCAAATGAGGAAGGAAAGGACAAATTGTTTGGGTTTTGGCTTCCATAACTCAGCAAATGAAACCCTAGTCTGTGAGACAAGAACAGCAGCATATTCTTGTGTGATTTGAGATTTGGTCACATCGACATGAGAAGACACTAAACTTGCTACCTCGTTACCATTAAAATGACATGATTTGGGGAAAAGAGAGATGGTTCAGCAGTTAAGACCACTGGCTGCTCTTCCAGAGGATCCAGGTTCAAGTCCAGTCCCTACAGAACCATCCAACCCCAGTTCCCAGAAGAGGGAATCCATGCCCTCTTCTGTCCTCCAAGGTCACTGCACATACAGGGAACACAGATTACATAAAAACGAATCACCGTAAAATACGTGATTTATGATATAATTGTCTAAATTCCATTCCTTCCACTAGCACATAATAAGTCAAGACCACAGGTTAACAAAGAGTACATATGTCTCATGGCTCTGTAGCCAGACTTACTGGATTCAAAACCTTGATTCTTTTACTTGATAGAGTTCTCGTTTTGGGCAGATTTTAGTCTGTCTGTACCTCAGATATAACACTTGGGTTATAACAGTGTTTTCTGGACTCAGGAGAATATTAATCAGTCAGCATAAAGCATAACAGTGTGAGGCATACACTACTTTAAAGGTATCCCAGCAGCCACTAGGTGCGCCATCCCTATGTCTCTGACAACTGCTTGAGGGGAGATGATCAGATGGTTGGACTCATGGATCTCTGGGCTGGAGAATGGGAGCAGAAGTAAAAGTAACAGAAAATGAAATGCAGTTTTTATGAAGCTAAGCAGTCAGTATGGGGGAATGGAAAGAAAGCCCACTCCGATGGGTGTTGTGAAGAGAAGCGTGGATCACATGTGACAGTGAGTCCTTTAAAATAAACTTCTGTGTGGTTCCTTTGAAGCAGAGCATTTGAACATATCTGTAAAGACTTTCATGATTTACCAACCTACATATTTCTCTACTTCAGGAAGGAAAAACATGAGCTCATTATCACCCACCACCCCCTCCTGGATCACATGGACAAGACCCTCTCCACCCTAACAACTGGGAAGAAAGAAGCTATGAAAGAAGCATTAGGTCTGATCCGATTTAAACGATAAGTTCATTCAACCATTCTGTGTCCCTCCCTCGAGGATTTATGAAATTACTGTTGTGCGTCAAGGATAGACATTGGTCAACTAAGATACTGTCACTGTCACCAAGGACCTTAAGAATCTAAATATGATAAATACTTACGATAGGTTTGCCTCATCGAAGTAAAACAGGCAGGGCCTAGACCACAGCCTCTACCTTCAGTCTACACCTGGCACTGCCCATTGTCAACGTCGAGCAGAAGCCGGTGGTCCAGCTAAAGGTATTTCTATGGCTGCCAGTCTGCGTATGAAGAACAAGGTCTAGCATTTCCATTTTGCCCTAAGGATTTTCTTTCGTAATTCATCACAGGATTCCAGGCCATTTCCTTAGAGGGAACTCACCCGATCATTGTTCCAACAAGTTTCCCTATTTTTGTAACTTTTTGAAAGTGACGATCTAAAGGCTATTTTTGGCTTGGTCATGTGAGAGTGTTTCCTGATGGTGAGAAGTTTTTCCTTCGGACTAGTTAACATGAGTTTTATGCTGACTTATGTCACATGCTCCGATTCAATTTATTTTAAAGTGGATTCTTTGGGGAAAACTGTAAAGCTAATTTGAATCGATTCTTCAGAGATTTCATTTTAAATGAAGTGCTATAAAAATTGGCAGACAAAGTGAAAAAACGAAATTGAATTTTCTTCTTTGGCTACACACTGGATTCAGGAATCTTACTTTTTTGACATTGCCAGAGGTTTTTGATATGATGTTTTATGCAATTTTCTTAAACGCCACTGCTTTTGGTTGTGTGGTTCAGCCACAAAATGGTTTCCTGATGTTTTTTCATTTAAAAAAAGGGGGGGGGGCACCATCCTTGCTACAGGAATAATGCTTGCTTTGATACACACCTTCGACCCTCTGTGATGATACCTATCTGTCGGACGTGTCATCTAGAACAGGGGTTGTGTTTCCGGAAAGACTATACTCCGTTCATGGCCAAACGTTTTTGGGGGCATACGGAGTGACCTCCATATCTGACTTCCCACCATTCACACAATTTGTCCTTTTCATATCTGTTGGTTGTACAGCTTGAGAGAAGTGTGGGACTAAAGGTAAGGTGGCCAGAGGCTAATTTCCTGTCCCCCACAAACCCCAAGAAGTACAGGTAGTTCTTCGGGACAGGTAGTTAATCGGAAGCAGCTGGTGCCAATAGGCACCGGTGCCTGGGCCGGGCACGTCTGCTTCCACAGGTGATTTACATCCCATTATTAGCAATCTAATGGAAAATACATAGAAACCACATGTCTCCAATTTCATTCCAAGGCACACACGTTTTCTTTGATGTGTTTCTCAGAGGCAGTTTTATTCCACACTCATCTTTTCCCCTGGCTTCTCTATATAGTAACTGTCGTTGTTCATTTTCTATCACCGTAACAGAATAGCACAGACTGGGAGAGTCATAAACTATGGCAGTTTATTTGACTCTCTGTGCTGGAGGCTGGAAAGTACGAGATGGGGCGGGGGCAGCTGCCGCATCTGGTGTAGGCCTTCTTGCTGAGTGACAGCATGGGTTGGGAGGATGGGGGACAAGTATCCTTTGATCAGGGCCCCACTCCTCTGGTAAATAACCAACCATGGTAACAGCATTAATTCATTACCAAGGGCAGAGTCCTCATGACCTGACCACTTTTTAAAGTCTCTCTGCTGTCACAGTTGAAGGTCCGTGTGAGTTTCGGAGGGGACATTCAGGCCGTAGCAGCAGCCTTCATTCCCACTGGCCCAGCTGGTAGGTTGAGAGCAGACTCTGGAAGGGAGGTCGTCACTCAGGGAAGGTAGTCCCTCAATGTGTATCTGCTGTCCCTGTGTGTCACACCAGATGCTTGGAGTGATTCCTTTAAACTCATTCTTAAAGGGAGCTGAGAATGATTACTTACGTTCAGGAACCAGAGGTAGGAGGATATCACAGTAAGTTCCAGGCCAGCCAAGAGTACATGATAGACCCTATTTCTGAAAATACCCAAACCAGGAACAAATACAAAACTCAGGACAACATGATTAACAAAAACACCGAACCAACCACAGAAGAAATGATATGCATACATGTGCTTTTAGTGAGAGACACCCGAGGTCAGTTCATTCACGAGGCACACAATGTTCATGGTATTTATTCACGCTCACAGAGGCGTCAGTAAGTGTGATGATGGAGACATAAATCCAACTGAAATAATATTTCTCTTTATACACATACAATTTATTCAGTCATAAATTGCAATTTTAAAATGTTTGATGTCAGAAAAGTCCATGAAGGAAAAGTGTCTTGGCCCACAGAAGCCATAATTCCTTGTGAGTAGCATAGAATGGCCCTTGACTAGGCTTCTGTGATCGTGGAAGCTGGTGAAGAGCCTTCGCAGGGCTGCTGCATCTCTGCATGTGGGGATGCAGAAAGCCAGACAGTAAGGGAGAAGAGAAAAACACTGACTCTGAACTATAGGCAATTTTGTTCCTCCAAAGATTGTCAATCTTTGTAGCCATCTTGGCTACCTGAAGCCATGTTGGATTGGATTTGGGCCCACTGAGATTTGGATGAGGCCGTTGCTGGTGTCTCACAGGTTGATGATACAGACGGTGCTGAATATCCTGTCATGCACTGGAAATTGCACCCCAAATTGCCAACGCCATCTGGGAACCCACATCTGTCCCTCAACACCTCCATTGTCTGGAGTGGGGTGGTCTAAAGAAGAACTGGCACCCTTTGCTAGTTGTACTGGATGGTTTTGTGTGTCAACTTAATACAAATAAGAGTCGTCAGAGAGAAAGGACCCTCAGTTGAGACGATGCCTCCATGAGATCCAGCTGTAAGGCACTTTCTCAGTTAGTGATCAATGTTGGGGTGCCCAGCGCATTGTGGGTGACAAAATCCCTGGGCTGGTGATCCTGCATTCTATAAGAAAACAGGCTAAGCAAGCCATGGTGAGCAAGCCAGTAAGCAGCACCCCTCTGTGTCCTCTGCATCAGCTCCTGTCTCCAGGTCCCAGCCTTGTTTAAGTTCCTGGCCTGGCTTCCTCCAATGATAGACTATGATCTGGAAATGTAAGCTAAATAAACCCTTTCTTCCCCAACTAGTTTTTTGGTCATGGTGTTTTGCCGCAGCAATTGAAGCCCTAATGAAGACACTATGGAACTACATCTGCTTCTGGGAAGATCTGGAGACACGGAAGTAGGACACTGGGTGGATGCCAAGGAGAGGTAGACCTGGATGCTACTCCCACAAGCAAGGGAGCCAGTGGGTCAGTCAGTGCTCAAGGACAGCAGCAAGATGTAGTGTCTGCCCCTGTGCTGAGCCTGAAGGACACTTTCTGTCTTCTATCCAAAGCTAATATCTCTCCTGATCAGCCTTCCTTGGAACCTGACAGAGAAAGGGATCCCAACCATCGTAATTCCATCTCTGGCTAGGTAACATGGAAGATACTGGCTTGCTGGCCCACACGTGGCTCTCCTTCCTATAGCATTTCTACCCATGAAGTAGGATTCTTCTTCATCTCCCTCCCAACCTTTGCATGTGTTTTAGTCCTGGTGTTTGCCAGTGTGGATAAGTGACCCCCAAGAGGCCCAGGTGTCACCAGCCTGTACTATTACCAGGAGATCTGGAACGTTTAGTAGGAATCACGTACCAGAAACTATGCCGTGGAGACACGTCTGTGGAGATACCAGACCCCATCTCTCTTCTTTCTGACAGCCATGAGGGAGCAGCTTCTGCCACATGCCCCCAGCGTGTTGTTCTAGCTCACCGTAGATCCAAAGGCAACAGGCCCAGTGGCTACAGACTGAGCTTCTAAAATCATAAGCCAAAAAGTCCTGTCCTCTTTACAACTCATTTAGTCTGGGGGTTTTGTCACGGTGATGGAGTAGTAACCACCACAATATTTTAATATTTCAAGCCACAAACACCTGGTGTGACTCAGGCCGTCTGTTGTGCATCCAAGGCCTACAGATGCCCAGACAAACCACATCCAAGTGCTGGCCCTTCATGCATTAGACATTCTGTGCCATTGACTGCCCCACACACACATGAGTACAAGCAGATACGCCAGCTCCCTCTGACCCAATGCCTACTCCTTGAGGACCTTTCTGCCGGCTGGAACCAAAACATGAGGCAACCAAGCTTTAACATATAATGGCCCCAGCAGAGTAGCAGCTTAAAGGATCCTGGAGGTATTATAATCCAGGCATCCTTCCCACAGAACACTTTTTTTTTTTTTTTTTTTTTTTTTTTGGAGCTGAGGACCAAACCCAGGGCCTTGCGCTTGCTAGGCAGTCTACCACTGAGCCAAATCCCCAACTCCTCAACTCCTCCCTGGGGTTCAGATGATAAATAGTGATCAACAGAAAACAGACTGGGTTTGCTATGATTGGGAAGATTAGGGTAAGAGTCACAGGTGTAGCTGAACTGAGGGCTATGTCATCATGGTTCCCTATTTCAAGACCCACAAGCAGGCAAAAGCTTCTGTTTCCTCATGGTCCTGCTGGGGCCACAGGCTTAGCCCAGGACCAACCACTGCAAACCCTGAAAGGAGTCCAATGGGAGGGCACCTGGGAGCATCAGTGGCCATTCTGATCCATCTAGGAAGGTAACCAACACTACAAGGCAGTAAGGACATCTGACAAGGTGATAAGGCCAGGACTAGTAATTAATTAATTAATTAATTAATTAATGGAAGCTCAGGGGGAGGAAAACTGCTCTCAACTGGGAAAGCTGAGGAAACATTTCACACGGAAGTAGTTTTGAGCTCAGGCAATGAAAGAAGTAGAGTTTAAAAGCGACTAAAGAAGAAAATACCCTCCTTTCGGTTTTGAGGGCTCCAGCAAGCTCTGCGGCCATTTTCCTTCCCCGTGCTCTTGCTCCAGGATGACAAGTGTTTCTCAGGGCAGTGAGACTTTCAAGAGAATGGCATAAGCAGGGAGAGAAGACCAGGAGGACCAAAATCTCCGGCTAGGCAAGGAAGACCCATGGCACTTCTTCCTTACCTGGAAGGCTGGCGGGAATGAGTGGCAGTTCCTCTAATCAGTCCAGAAAGGCTTGTTACGTAAGGAAATGATTCAAATAGGAAGCGACACACCTTAGCTAACATGCATCGGAGCAAGCGCGTGTGGTAGCATGTATCACTCTTTCTCCTTTTTATCTTCCCAGAATTGCTTCTTTCAGGTTGGGGGATAGGATTATCTTGCAATTTTAACACATTTCTATTAATTCTAAAACTGTCTACTTTCAGATTTTAGGACTACATTTTTATGAGCATTCAAAAAGTCTGATGGTTTTGCAGCCAGTCAGGCTACTAGAGCCTGAGGCTCATGTATAGGACAGAGACTTCCTGTAGCACAGTGTCCCTTTGGCCAACCAGGCAGCTATTGGCTGGGCCTAAGAGCATGGTTGCTGCCTCAGCCTTTGAAAGTGGTTGAGGTAATGGTGGCAGCCATGCTCTTCCTCCTCCTCCTCCTCCTGCCTTCGATGATGATGAAGAAGAAGAAGATGATGAAGATGGTGATGATAATGACAGTGATGGTGATGACTATTAGCACCTACTGGTCTTGTAGGCAACGCAGCTAAGACAGAAAGCCCATCCTTGTTCCAAGAAATTCATTACAGTCACCAAAAGAATTAAGGTTATGGCCTTATGGGTTGTAATTCAGTGGTGGAGCACTTGCCTGCTATACAGGTGGCCCTGGCTTTAATCCCTTGCCTCCCCTCCAGCCAGGGTGTGTGTGTGTGTGTGTGTGTGTGTGTGTGTGTGTGTGTTGCTTGATGGCTGGGGTGAAATGTTCTAAGCAGAGTGTCTCTGCCCTCACTTGTTCTTAGGGTACATGGGAGGACATTCAGCCTATCCTGTGTCACACATTCTCTCAGGAGTCAGGGGACATCGCATCCTTCTAAGAACTACAGTGAACCATGAAGGGGGGATCCTGGTTCCATGTGTGGAGATGTGCACAACCTCTTTCTTTCAACTGGATTGACTTAAACTGGTGGAGAAGATCATCTGTGCTTGAACAAATGACACGCAGGCACTTGCGTCACACTTAAATCCCTGTCCACCCCCAGGTAGGACTTGTAATTATGTGCAGTGTCTCTTCCGGAAAGAATGTACTTCTCTGGGCTGAATTTGGCACCATCATGAGATGTGAGCTAAAGAGACTCTACAGGCCGGTGTGGAGGCTACAGAAAGCCTCTCTCGCTCTTGCTCAGACTTTTCTATCTACCGCAGGAATAGCATGTCCTCATAGGCACACATGGATTATCACATGTGAGTGAGACATATATACTGGTTTGTATGCCACTGGGGTGTCAGGCTCATTTGTAACAACTGACTGACACAAATGGTTCCTAATTGTCACGAACAAGGGAAAACCGACCCAACTCCAGTACATGTGCTATTGACTGAGCTGGTAAAAACTTAGCAAGGGGGTGGGGGACTAACTGGGGAGAGTTATAATGAGGAAAAAGAGGGAGGAAAGGGTACAATTGTATTTTATTTTCAAAAATAATGTTAAAAACAGAAGCTAATCCTAAATATAAGAAAATCATATTCTTCAGTCAGATTGAACAAATAGTATCAGAAACTGTGTTTGGTACACGAAATTTGCAAGGGCTGTAAGAACCATAGCATCATGGAGCACGCACATGAAATGGTTGTTCTCCAACATTGCTAATGGCGGTCTACAGTAGAAAGAGCGGCTGGGGATTAAGATGATAAAACACGAGGCCTTCTGGGCACCATAGTGTGCCAGGGACCACAGTTTCAACTTGGCTAGCTTTTCTTGTCTTCCTTATGCCAGTCATGTGTTCCAACTCACTGAATGCCCCTAGCAATCTTGGAAGGAAGATGTACTGAATTCTTTTCAAACCTTAAAAAAAAAAAGTGTCTGTGTTCTTTGACCCATATCTTGAAATCTGTCCTAAAGAAAAAATAAAAAGTGGGTGTTCTCGATTGTTTTACGTCAACTTGACACTAGAGTCATTTTGAGAGAGGAAGCTTCCATTGAGAAAATGTTCCTATCTGAGTGACCTGTGGGCAAGCTTGTGGTAGGTTTTCTTGATCAAGGATTGATGTGGGAGAACCTCTTGGGAACTACAAGACAGCAGGCTGAGCAAAGGAACCCAGGAAGCAGCACTCGTCCATGGCCTCTGCATCAGCTCCTGCCTCCTGCCTTGAGTTCCTGCCCAGACTTCTCTGGATGATGGACTGACTACAAGCTCTGAGGTGCATAAACCCTTCCTTCCCAACGCTCTTGGTCTTGTTTACCACAGCAACACAATAAGGTAGGAGATTTACATAAGGATGCTTATAGCCGCACGACTCATCATTATGGGACATAGGAGCAATATAAGTGTCCACCGAGCAGACGTCTTTAAATAAACTGAGCCATTTAAAAGTAATATACAAATATGCAGGGGGCATGAAAAGATTTATTCACACTAAGTGAAAAACTGCTTACATTATTAACTTAACTATCATTTACACCTGCTGAGAGAGGGGAAAACCAGCTTTCTCCAATGAATCAGCCATTCTAGGGCAGGGCTTATATTCAGGAATAGTTGGCCAACATATAATGGACTCTGCAGGTTTTTTTTTTTTTTGTACTTTTATTTGGGTCCAGTTGTTGTTGTTTTCATTTTGAGTGCTGTTTTCTTTTGTTTCCTTGGTTTCAGGGGTTTTGTTGAATTGGGGTTTTGTTTTTTGAAACTTAAAAGTTTAGTGGGTGGGGAGGGGGCAGGATCTGAAAGGACTTTGAGGAAGAGAAGAATTTGATCAAAATATATTTAAATGTATTTAAAATATCAAATTATATTTAAATAATATATATAATAAATATATATATACATATATATATAGAGAGAGAGAGAGTGACAAAGAGAGACAGACAGAGAGACAGAGAGACAGAGCGACAGAAAGCACTTACAATGTGTTTCTGTCCAATGCCATAGCCATTAGTCACAGGAGAGCGTCGCATGTGGTTAGGCCACATTGAGATGTGCTGAAAATGACAGCCTAACATGGAGAAGACAAAGGAATGTGAAGTAGCTCATTAATAATGTTCATTGATTGCCAGGTAGAAATTATATGTTAGACTTGTTAAAATTAATGTCTCCTGTTTCTTTATGGTTTTTTTTTAAATATGTGGATAATTGAATAATTAAACTTTCATTTACTGCTCAAATTAATTTTGGCTTTGTGGCAGTGTAGTGTCCCTGCAACTACTCAACTGCTTTATAAGGCAAAGACAACGACAGGCTGTGAGTGCATGAAGAGATGTTGTTGCGTTACAATAAAACTTTACTTATAAAGCCAATCGATGGGAATGGGTAGAGGATGGGGAGTGGCTATAATACTCTGGACCCTGGTCTAGTACAGAACCTCCTAGCCTTGTTTGTTTTGGCATCTAGTGCTAGAAAGGGGTAGGATTGCATTACGGGGGTGAGGCTATCCTGTACCTTGTAGGATGCTTACCACTTTGGTAAGCCACAGTATTTATAAACATTGTTAAATGGCCTCCCAGAAGCCACTGCTTTTACCTTATGTACTTTTACTTCCATAAAGGGAAAGAAGAAAGGAGGCGGGCAGACAGGAGGGAGAGAGGGATGTTCTAGAAGGAGGAACACCAAGATCGAAGACCACATGTTCTTCTGTCAACTCAACTGTTCTGTAAGGCAAAGACAACCACAGGCTGTGGGTAAACGTGTTAAGAGGAATCATGTATAAGAAAAAAAGCCAAGTGGGCAAACAGAAAATGAGAAGACAGAAAGGAAAGTTGAAGAAGAATGCAGCCCCTCCCCCAAAGGGCAAGTGCTATAGCTGTTCAAAGCCGGAGATTCACTCCAGGATGCGATGTCAAGTCGACCCTGTAATTGGGTATCACAGTTGATCTCAGAGTTGATGGGGTTGGGACCATGCATCTGCTACTCTGTGATAGGCAGGCTCTTGCCTGGTATGCAGCCAATACTCAGCACAGGCAGCAGGCTCAAACATATATTTCTTTCATACACTCCCCCTCCATCACCTCCCCTAAGCCCTCCCATGTGCCCTGTCTTTGAAATCCATGAACCCTTTTTCATTAATTTTTTTACTTCCCCACAAGTCCTTCTATGCACGTTGTAAGGTCTGTTGGGGCCAACACATCTGGACTCAGAGGAAAGAATGGAACAAAGAAATGAGCCAGAATTTCAAAGTAAAAAGAGTGAAAACTGTTTCCACACAACTTACACAAAACTCAAAAAGTATCCCAGCAGCTAAAAGCCTGTGCCAACTTAAGTTGTATTTTTAAATATAATAATAATAATAGGTTCAGTCTTTTGCTGTGTATTGTAATGCTAAATACTGGCCCCCAAGGCCTGGTTGCCCCCAGGAATGAGAGAATGCACACATTCAATGTGACCGTCCTCCTTAATTTAAAACTATTGGCTAAATAAATAGGTCCACAGCCAATAGCTGGGCAGAGACAGAGCTGGGGTTTGGTGTTCCCGGGCTTGGGGTCAAAGGAGGGTCTCAAGGAGGGAAAGAAGAAGGTGGAGAGAGGAGGAAGCTGCCATGGGGCAGGGGAATCATAGAGACGTGGCCCCGAGGGTTGGCCAATCGGAGTTAAGAGCTGCCCAGATGGAGCAAGTTATAAAATGGAGTTATTGATGGGAAGTGGATCCTTATAGCATAGAGTGTAGATATCTGCCCAGCTCTGGTGCTGATTACGGCTTATTATGAATGTGAGGTTTCATGTCTCTTATCTGGGAACTGAATGATCAAAGGTGAAGTAGAAGCCCCTGATTGGGGTTGGGGATTTAGCTCAGTGGTAGAGCGCTTGCCTAGGAAGCGCAAGGCCCTGGGTTCGGTCCCCAGCTCCGAAAAAAAAAGAACCAAAAAAAAAAAAAAAAAAAAGAAGCCCCTGATTGAGATTAAATATTTTCTACAATATTCATGACTAATAATTATTCTTGTAAGTATCACTGACCTATCCTTACCATGCTCTGGTCAGTGTGCTTGGGGCTTTTCATGATTGTCTAATATAATCTTTCACAGACTCCCGAAAGCTGGGCAGTATTTGAAGGACAGTTATGTAGATGTGAAAGCCCATGACCAGGGTTGTAAGATGTGTGCTGTATTGGTCCACTCTTCAATGCTGTGACAAATACCTAAGAAAAACACCTCAAAGGAGCAGACTTACTGTGGCTCACAGTTGGAGAGGTCCCAGTCCTTGGTAGCAGCAAGGTTCCATTCCTTTCAGGCTGTGGTAAGGCAGACCATTATGGTGGGAGGTGGGGTGGTAGGAAGAGATAAACTCCTCACCTCATGCTGTTTGGGAAGGAGAGAGAACAATATAGACTGACTTAGAATTAATTCCTTGGACCAAACCCAACTTCCTAATAGATGGTTCAGCTGTGACTGATCAACCCCCTGATAAATTGAGCACCCTTGTGATTCAGTCACTTCTTATGGGCAATACCAGCTACCAAGGCCTTAACACGGGAACCTCCTGGGAGCACTTCACAACCCAACCATAAACACTTGCTTAAGAAAGGAAATAAGGCCTGGTGTCCACACTGACGTGGGAGCTTCCACACTTCTCAAATCTACTATTGATCTCCTCTAGAAAGGAAAGTATTTTCAGATGAGATTCAAGTTTTCATTTTGAATAAATAAAAAAATATACAGCATGTAATATTTAATATTTGGGAATTAGTCCTCGTGAGGAAGGAAAAAAAATTGTTCACCTTCCTCATGGTGGGACACCGAGAAGCATGTTGAATTCAGGCACAGTTTGAGCACATTTATGGGAAGGTATAGGGAGCTACCCCAAAAGCCCAGACAGGAAGTAATCCTAAAGGACTCTGGGTATAGCCTCATGACTCATGCCAGTCAGAAGAGGCCCTGGCTGTGTTTGAGAGACTGAGGGAATGGTGGCTAGAGCAGGAGAAGGGAAGACTTCTGAGAAAGACCACCAGCACCGCCTGAGGCCACCATCATTGACCCGTTGTGTTGAGGGAAAACTGAGTCAGATGCCCGGGTCTCTGAACAGGGGGCACAGAACTTCCAGACAGCAGGCTCTCAGAATGACTTGCGGACAGTGTTCTAATATTCCGGAAATCTCAGTGACATTGGATCCTCCGTCAATGAAGAACACGGTTTTTGCTCTTTCCTCAATTCCCAGGCAGCTCCCTAAAACCATGGGGTTTGCAGAGAGACAAGTATTTCCTAGCCTCTGTTCCCTTCGCAGACAGACATTAAGTATTTCCTAGCCTCCGATCCCTTCCCTAAGCTCTTCTATGTATCTCAGCAAGACAGACCAGTATGAAACTCCTCTGACCCCTCCCACAGCCTCACTCTCACTTTCGTGCTGCTGTGATAAAACCCCATAACCAAAATCATCCTGTAGGAGAAACAGTTTATTTCAGTCTCCATTCCGGGGTCGGGGAGGGGGCGGCGTCCATAATGGCTGAAAAGCTTGCCAGTGGTGGTCAGAGAAGGAACCTGGCTGGTCACAGTTTATTTGCCCAGGAGAAGCAGAGAGAGCGAACAGGAAGTGAAGCAAAGCTATAAACCCTCAAAGCCCGCCCCTAGTGACGTAATTCCTCCAGCAAGGTTGTACATCCCAGAGACCTCAGAATCTCCCCCAAACCGCATCAACAACTGGGGAGCAGGTTTTTAAATATATAAACCACTGGGAGGCATTTCTTACTTAAACCACCGTAGCCACCCACATCCGTCTCTTCTCGCTCAGAGTAGGGAATGGCTTGGTTAAGGGTAGGATTCAGGGAGGGTTCTGTCCTCAGCATCACCACAAAGAAACAAACAAAGGTGGAGGGAATAAGGAGAATACTGCACTCTTTAAAAATGTATCCTTGCTCACCCTCCACCATGGACCAGTTGAATCTACAGGTTTTGACAGTAAAAGAAACGTTCCCGAGATGCTTTTAGGGGACAGCTGGAATTGGAAGTTGCTGGTCTAACTGCCCCGTGTCTGTCGTTCCTCACAGCATGGAAACAATGTTTCCTCTAGCACAGTGGCTCTCAACCTCCCTAACACTGGGACCCTTTAATTCACTCTCTCATGTTGTGGTGACCCCCAACCGTAAAATTATTTTTGCTGCTACTTCATAACTGTAATTTTGCTACTGTCGTGAACCATAGTGTAAATATCTGATAAGCAGGATATCTGATGTGCAAGCCCTCTGAAAGGGGCCCTTCCACCCTTAAAGGGGTTGCAACACCCAGGTTGAGAACTGCTGTGCGAGACACTCACACCTCCTCCATTGTGGCAGGCTTTATGGAGAGGTCAGACCATCACTGCTCATTCACTACCCAAACCCTGGCCTGGAGTGCTGCTCATACCCCTGGGATCCATCCCGGTGTAGACGGGTGTGTGTGTCCCATGGGTCTTCTAGGCCTTGCCTTCTTGTGGTCTATACTGCATTTGTTCCTGCTGATAACGCCCCCTCTTCACAAGCCCCCTCCCTTTGCTTCTGTGACCCCCACTTCCCTGACTCTCTTCCCTCCTTTTCATTGAGCCACCTCAGCCTATTTCATGGGCCCCTTCTCTATGCTGTTCTCCTGAGAGCTTCTTGATCACCACCCTCTTGGCCGAAGATGGCTTCCAAGTCTCCTCCCTGTCACATCCCCCTCCCAGGCTCTGAAGCCAAATATCCAGTTGATGGTGGGACAGTTCTGTCTTGTTGCCTTGGAGGCACATCAAACAAAACCTTCCCCCAATGAACGCCAGGCAGCTACTGCCCCAACCCCTTATCCAATCTCCCTTGCTTTATTGAACGGCCCTGGTTAAACAGTTTAAAACGTCAGGAATCTCAGTCACTTCCGTTTTCCTCCTCCCTCCAACAACCAATCTGTCATAATCACACCCTTTACCGCTTCTCTACCAACAACTTACCGTCAGATGACCTCATTCAACTCCTCCATGGACGGCTGTCATGATCTCATGCCGGCCGCCCTCCCAGCCGTGTCCTGTTTCGACACATGCTTTGGCCAAAGGGATCCTTTTGATGCGCAAATATGACCATGTCAATCTGCTTCAAACCCTTGCACCCATCCCCTCGGACTTCCAAGTCTAAACTTAGAAAGGGTCACCGAGCAATAATAACTCGGTCCTTTCTGCCTCTCCAGTTTCAGCACCTGCTGCAGCCAACAGATGTCCCGTGAATCTCCACACGGCCCACCACGGCACTGTATCCTCCCTGCCTTCCTTGACAGACAACTGTCTGCCGTTCAGAATTCAGACTTGTACTTAGAGTTTCCCATCTCTGAGCCCCCCCCTCCTCCTCCCCCCCCCTCCTCCTCCTCCTCCTCCCTCCTCCCTCCTCCTCCCCCCTCCCCTCCTCAGTGTCTGCTCCAGAGCCTAGATAACAAGTGTTGGGAGGAGTAGGTCAATAGTAGCATGAATTTTGGAGTCAGGTCTGCTATTGTCACTCGAAGAGTGTGCACAGAAGAATTGCAACTCATTCCTGATCTCATCTACATGGGCTTTAAGGGTAGGTTTTTAACAGGGAATTACCCAGGGGCCTCTTGGCAATTTTAAACAGCGTATTCTTATTTTGCCTGTTTTCAGTGTTGTCCTGAAAGAATAAGATGAGCACAATACCTGAAACAAATCACCCACCCCTGCCCCTCACCACAGAAGTCCCTAGCGGCTTCCTCCTAGGCAGATTAGGGATCCCCCTCCCCTAACACCACTGATTTCCTACCTAAGTGGCGTGCTTGTTTGTTCCATTGGGAGTTTCACCTGCTTGTTCCCCACTCTGCTAGCATGATTCTACTCTTTAAGAAGTGATTGCTTCTGGTAAGTAATATAAGCACGAGCTGAGATGTTAAGATATGTCAAGGACCAGCACATTGTCCCCATCCTCCAGAGGAGACTGGCTCTATGGCTGGCTTCAGCCAATGATTCCAGAGATTTCTATGCAGGAGCCACTGCTCTGGAGGACAGGAAGCACATTCCCTTGAGGGAGACAAGGAAGAATAAGTCTTCTCTTCATGGCCACTTACAGTTAACCGAGACAGTAGCCTCAGAAGATGTCCAGCCCCGCTAGCCAGTGACTGGAAGAATGTCTTCAGGTCCACTTTTCCAGCATCAGAACCAGGTCTTGGCAGGTACCCGTAGAATGTGCTTGGCTCCTCTCCAAATATCCATTTAGGTCACTTCGCTCACCTAGCTATCGGTGTGTTTTCCTCCTAATACATTGTGGTGATTCGCCTCAGAAAATACACCACTTAAAATGAGATGCTCTCGGATGGAGGGGAGGGGCACCGGATTTTATTTTTTTAAAGCCTGAGGTGAGTCGTTGATATTTCAATAAACGTTGGGCCGATTCACCTTCACAAGGAGAAGAAACGAAAAACAATCCCTGCCTTTTCCTATCATAGAATTGAAGATCTAAATGGGGGGAAATATTCCAAACTATTAGAAGAAATGATAAGGCAACAGCTTCATGAATTTTGGGAGAGAAAGGATTTTCTTTAAGATAGTATTTATAAAAGCAAACTATTGATGGGTCCGTGTCTGATTATACCTAATTAAAACCCTTAATGAAGAAGATTAAGAGACACGCTGTAGCCCCAGCAAAGGTATTCACAGAATCTCTAGCAGGCAGGATTATTATCAAGAAAGTACCTAATCCCTACAGATCAGGTAGAAAAAAAAATCTCTTCAACACAAAGGGAAAATAGACGAAGGCGATGAACCGAAAATTTATCGGATGCAAATAGGAACAGACAAACATATTCAAATATTTGACTTCAGACATAATTAGGGAAGTGCAGTTAAAACAATAAGAGGGTTTTTTTCCCCTCAGTTATGCTGGCAGAAATTTTTAAGTTTGAAAAATATCAAATGTTGGCAAGGTTGTGAGGGAACCGGTGCTTCCTTCCCCTTGCTGTCGAGGTTGGAACTTGCTGTTCAAGAGTGTTTTGTCAGCATCAGGTAAGAAAACCCGAATCCCAATGACAGAGAATTGAGAAGACAGCCCTTGTGTGAGCACTACCCCAGGGATGGTCTCCCACATGTGCACAGATGCATTTCTGTGCCTAGCTCTCATCTAAATGGGCACTATGGTGAGAAAAACACTCCGGTATTTGACTTCCGTGGATGCAATGGCTGCTTGTACTAGTTTTCCTGTACAGTTTTCCAGGGGTTACTGTAACAAGTTACCACAACCCGAGTGGCTCAAAGAACAGAGAACAGATTCCTCACCGTTCTGAAGTCTAGAATCCTAGGCCAACAGTTAGAAGGGTGGTTTCTTCTGAGGCCTCCTTGGCTTGTGGATGGCCACACTGCTCCTTCACGGTTTTTCTCTGTGCATGTTCTATCCTAAGCTCTCGTTCTTTTCCATACACCAGCCAGTTAGGCTCTATCCTGGCGACCTTTTAACCAAGTAACCTTTAAAAATCCTATCTCCAGATACTAAGGTACTGGGGCAGTGGTTCTCAACCTGTGGGTCGTGACCCCCCCCCCCCCCGGCTGACTTCTATCTCCAAAAAGATTTACAGTACGATTCATAACGGTAGCAAAATTACAGTTACAGAAGTGGCAACAAAAATAATTTTATGACTGGGGGTCACCACCACAGGAGGAACTGTATTAAAAGGTCTCAGCATTAGGAATGTCATTGGACTTAACTGTACCGGAGTTAAGGCTCTAATATGCAAATTGTGTGAGGGACACAATTTAGCTCCTAACACTGCTCTTCCAGGAGCGAGTGGGCTCCGTGGGAAACATTGGCCCCCGTCTCAGGAAGCAAAGCCCTGTGGAATGCACATGACTCCACGTTAAGGTTGTGACTGTGGGTCACAAACCCATATGGCATCATGTAACTGAATGGGAAAAGGGGTCAGAAAACGTTACAATGGTAAAGATTTCTGAATGTAAAATGACCAACAATTAGGTTAAAATGAACCATGCAACAAGTCTGAAGTGTGGGGCCACGTGACCTCCCTGTAGCCTTGAGTCCTGGCACATGGCGCATGCGCACACTTTGTACTGTGTATGCCAGCCAGCCGCAAACCAGCCATCACTGTTGGGAACACCTTCGCTTAAACTTGAGACAGCAGTATGTGATGAAATGTATTGGCTATACTGTACAAGATTTCCAAATTTTACCGAAGCATAACGTTTTGATCGTGGAAACGATGACATTTAATATCTTTCTACCATCATACTTATCATAGCATGATAGTTTTCGGCATTTTGTTATGTCCGAATGTTTGATTTTTAAAAACACTATTTGAGATGCTGACTCGAGCTTCACTGAAAGTCATCAAATGGACTTGTGCTTGGATAAGAACAGACTTCGCAATAATCCTGCCATGGTAGTGAACCGAGGTCTGCCATTTGAGCTGTGTGTTTATGCAAAATAGCATTCTCAACAGTGACAGTCATAAAATCAAAATATTGCTCTACCCTGAAAAATACTGAAAGTGCTCCTTGACCTGAGGTATCAGATACTCAGCCAAGATTTAATTCTTCATATGAAAATAATCAAGCATGTCTGTCTCACTACTGCACAAGTCTGTCAAATGCCTGCAGAAGTCAGAAAGGCAGAAAGGGGATTTGGGTCCTGTGGAACTAGTGGAACAGGCACATGTGAAGACCCAAAGTAAATGTCGGGAACTGAGTTGGGTCCTCTGGAAGAGCAGCAGCCATTCTTAACCTCTGAACCATCTCTCCTGCTCCCCAGGAGGGTTTTTGGTTTTTGGTGTTTGGTTTTTGGTTTTTTTTTTTTTGGGGGGGGGGGTTGAGATAAATTTTAAAATAAATTTCTTTATGATTTATATCCAATAGATATTTGATTGAACAACTATTTTACATACTGGTATGCCAGGGATCCCACAATTTTTTTTTTACATGGAAAGGGTTGTAAGTGAGAAATTTTGGGAGTCTTGATACATGCTGTATGATACCACTTACCACATATGGGCACGAAGCACATACACAAACCTACACCACTATTTTATGTATATGTACAAAAACATATGAATGTTCTGGAAGGATCAGTTAAAACTGATTAGGGCTTGCCTCTTTGTAGTCAACAAGACTAACAGTGTTTTGTTTATTTTTACAAATACTGGAGGGTTGAGGTTGTGTCTCAGTGGGGTACTTGACTAGAATGTCTGATGTCCTAGGTTCCGTCATCAGCAGGAGGCCCTTGATTCAATCCTCAGTTTAAACTATCTTTAAAATGTTGACACAGCACCTCATAGAACTTTCTCGAAAACTGAAGACATACTTGGACACAAAGTAAATCTCTACACATACAAGAAGATTGAAGTAACACCCTGCATCCTATCCGATAACCCCGAATTAAAATTAGATCTCAAGAAACAACAGAAAGCTTGCAAACTCATGGAAACTAAACAACTCACTGTTGGGTGAAAAATGGGTCAAGTCAGAAAACAATAAGGAAATTAAAGACTTTCTAAAGTTGGATGAAAATGAAGGCACGGCACACCCAGACTCATGGGACACGATGAAAGCGGCGCTGAGAAGTAAGATCACGTTGTGCTAAGTGCCCACATTAAAAACGAAGTGGAGAAATCATGGACTCGTAGCTTAGCAGCACACCTAAAAGCTCTAGAACAAAGAAGAAATCACACCCAAAAGGCGTAGAGAGCAAGAAATAATCAAACTCAGATCTGAGATCAATAAAATGGACACAAAAGTTTTTAAAAAGAAAACACAAAGGATCAAAGAAACAGAGTTAGTTCCATAAAACCAGTAAGTTTTTACAAACTCTTATCTAAATTAATTAAAAGGCAGAGGAAGAAAAATATCCAAATTGAATTTAAAGGGGAAAAGGAGACACAACAACAGATACCAAGGACATGTAAAGGACCATAAAGACATACTTTAAAAGCTGTACTCCACAAAACTAGACAATCTAAAACAGAGTCAACAACCTGGACCCTTAGAGGCTCCCAGAGACTGAACCACCAACCAAAGAGCGTGCGTGGGCTGGACCTCGGCCTCCCTCAGGTTTGTAGCAGATGTGCAGCTCAGTCTTCATTGGATCCCTGAAGCTGTGCCTGTCTGTGGAATCTGCTCCCCTAACTTGGCTGTCTTTTGGTGAGAGAAGAAGCACCTAGCCTTACAGAGACTTGATGTGCCAGGGTGGGGGGGATACCCAAGAGGGGCCTCTGCTCTCTCAGAGGAGAAGAGGAAGGAGGATGGACAGAGGGGTTGTAGGAGTAGGGACAGCGATCTTGATATAAAGTGAATAAAAATTATATATATTATTTTGGGAAGAAACACTTTTAAAACCAGTCTACAGTATCTGTCCTCTATAGTTACACAACAGCAAGTTGGCTTCGTTGTAAAATGATTTTTTCTTCCAGTTTTTAATAATAAATACATTGTATTTTTGTTATATATTATTATGTACACTAGTATCGATAAAATGTAGAAAAATCTTAAAATAAGGTAATTGCTGGCTACTATGGGTTAAATAAATTCTACATGCTATGCAACTTTAAAAAAAAAGTCTCCCAATACCCGTCCCTCCCCGCAAAAGGTCCAGGGGCAGATGGTTTTAGCACAAAATTCAAAGAAGAATGGATGTCAGTCAATACTCCCCAAATTATCCCACAAAACAGAAGAAACATTTTATGAGGCCAGAGTCACCCTGACACCCAAACCACATAAATACCAAACAAAGAAAGAGAATTATGAACCAGTCTCCCCTATGAACGTAGATACAAAACTTGTCAATAAAATACTTGCAATCCAAACCCAAGAACACATCAAAAAGATCATCCATCATGATCAAGGAAGGCTGTTCCCACAAATGCAGCGATGGGTCAACATGTGTAAATTAATGAATGTAATCTACCACATAAACAGACTGAAAGACAGACACTACATGATCATCTCGTCAGATGCAGAAAAGGCTACTGATGAAACCAACACCCATGGATGTTAAAAGTCCTGAAGAGAATGGGAATACAAGGAATATAACCTCAGCAGAATACAAACAGTTTACTCAAAGCCAGTATCAACTTAAATGGAGATAAACTCAAAGCAATTACACTACAGTCAGGAACAAGACAAGGTTGTCCACTCTCCATACTACTCAACATAGTCCTTGAAATCTTTGCTGGAGCAATAAGACAATTGAAGGAGATCACAGAGATAAAGTTGGACAGGAAGAAGACAAAGTATCTTTATTTGCAGATGATATGATAGTATACATACGTGACCCTAAAAACTTCACAGGGGAACTCCTAAAGCTAATAAATTCTTTCAGCAAGGTAGCTGGATACAGAATTAACTGGCTGAAATTGGACTGGGAAAGAATAGAATACCACCTTTCGCAATAGCCTCAAATCATAGACACTATCTTGGTGTAACTCTAACCAAACAAGTAAAATTTGTATGATAAAAACTTCAAGGTACTGAAGAAGATATCAGAAGAAAGAAAGATCTCCCATGTTCATGGATCAGTAGGAATAATATAGTAGAAATGTCTATCTTACCAAAAGCAATCTATAGATTTAACGAAATGCCTATCAAAATTCCAATATAGTTCTTCACAGATCTTGAAAGGACGAGTTTCAGCTTCATATGGAAAACAAATCAGAAAAGCAAAACCAATCCTGAATAATAAAGAAATTGCTTCTGCTCCCAGACCCGGTGAGAGAGAGACCCAACCGCCTGGTCAGGTGGGCACTCCTGAGGCTGCAGAGCAGAAGAGACCACCAACACTGCTCACCCCTGCCCACATCCCTGGCCCAAGAGGAAACTGTATAAGGCCTCTGGGCTCCCGTGGGGGAGGGCCCAGGAGCGGCAGGACCCCTGCCAGAGACACCGCCGGACCCTGAAGGAAACAGACCGGATAAACAGTTCTCTGCACCCAAATCCCGTGGGAGGGAGAGCTGAACCTTCAGAGAGGCAGACAAGCCTGGGAAACCAGAAGAGACTGCTCCCCTGCACACACATCTCGGACGCCAGAGGAAAAAGCCAAAGACCATCTGGAACCCTGGTGCACTGAAGCTCCCGGAAGGGGCGGCACAGGTCTTCCTGGTTGCTGCCGCTGCAGAGAGCCCCTGGGCAGCACCCTACGAGCGAACCTGAGCCTCGGGACCACAGGTAAGACCAAATTTTCTGCTGCAAGAAAGCTGCCTGGTGAACTCAAGACACAGGCCCACAGGAACAGCTGAAGACCTGTAGAGAGGAAAAACTACACGCCCGAAAGCAGAACACTCTGTCCCCATAACTGACTGAAAGAGAAGAAAACAGGTCTACAGCACTCCTGACACACAGGCTTATAGGACAGTCTAGCCACTGTCAGAAATAGCAGAACAAAGTAACACTAGAGATAATCTGATGGCGAGAGGCAAGCGCAGGAACCCAAGCAACAGAAACCAAGACTACATGCCATCATCGGAGCCCAATTCTCCCACCAAAACAAACATGGAATATCCAAACACACCAGAAAAGCAAGATCTAGTTTCAAAATCATATTTGATCATGATGCTGGAGGACTTCAAGAAAGACATGAACACACTTAGGGAAGCACAGGAAAACATTAATAAACAAGTAAAAGCCTACAGAGAGGAATCGCAAAAATCCCTGAAAGAATTCCAGGAAAACACAATCAAACAGTTGAAGGAATTAAAAATGGAAATAGAAGTAATCAAGAAAGAACACATGGAAACAACCCTGGATATAGAAAACCAAAAGAAGAGACAAGGAGCTGTAGATACAAGCTTCACCAACAGAATACAAGATATGGAAGAGAGAATCTCAGGAGCAGAAGATTCCATAGAAATCATTGACTCAACTGTCAAAGATAATGTAAAGCGGAAAAAGCTACTGGTCCAAAACATACAGGAAATCCAGGACTCAATGAGAAGATCAAACCTAAGGATAATAGGTATAGAAGAGAGTGAAGACTCCCAGCTCAAAGGACCAGTAAATATCTTCAACAAAATCATAGAAGAAAACTTCCCTAACCTAAAAAAAGAGATACCCATAGACATACAAGAAGCCTACAGAACTCCAAATAGATTGGACCAGAAAAGAAACACCTCCCGTCACATAATTGTCAAAACACCAAACGCACAAAATAAAGAAAGAATATTAAAAGCAGTAAGGGAAAAAGGTCAAGTAACATATAAAGGGAGACCTATCAGAATCACACCAGACTTCTCGCCAGAAACTATGAAGGCCAGAAGATCCTGGACTGATGTTATACAGACCCTAAGAGAACACAAATGCCAGCCCAGGTTACTGTATCCAGCAAAACTCTCAATTAACATTGATGGAGAAACCAAGATATTCCATGACAAAACCAAATTTACACAATATCTTTCTACAAATCCAGCACTACAAAGGATAATAAATGGTAAAGCCCAACATAAGGAGGCAAGCTATACCCTAGAAGAAGCAAGAAACTAATCGTCTTGGCAACAAAACAAAGAGAATGAAAGCACACAAACATAACCTCACATCCAAATATGAATATAAAGGGAAGCAATAATCACTATTCCTTAATATCTCTCAATATCAATGGCCTCAACTCCCCAATAAAAAGACATAGATTAACAAACTGGATACGCAACGAGGACCCTGCATTCTGCTGCCTACAGGAAACACACCTCAGAGACAAAGACAGACACTACCTCAGAGTGAAAGGTTGGAAAACAACTTTCCAAGCAAATGGTCAGAAGAAGCAAGCTGGAGTAGCCATTCTAATATCAAATAAAATCAATTTCCAACTAAAAGTCATCAAAAAAGATAAGGAAGGACACTTCATATTCATCAAAGGAAAAATCCACCAAGATGAACTCTCAATCCTAAATATCTATGCCCCAAATACAAGGGCACCTACATACGTAAAAGAAACCTTACTAAAGCTCAAAACACACATTGCACCTCACACAATAATAGTGGGAGATTTCAACACCCCACTCTCATCAATGGACAGATCATGGAAACAGAAATTAAACAGTGATGTCGACAGACTAAGAGAAGTCATGAGCCAAATGGACTTAACGGATATATATAGAACATTCTATCCTAAAGCAAAAGGATATACCTTCTTCTCAGCTCCTCATGGTACTTTCTCCAAAATTGACCATATAATTGGTCAAAAAACGGGCCTCAACAGGTACAGAAAGATAGAAATAATCCCATGCGTGCTATCGGACCACCAGGGCCTAAAACTGGTCTTCAATAACAATAAGGGAAGAATGCCCACATATACGTGGAAATTGAACAATGCTCTACTCAATGATAACCTGGTCAAGGAAGAAATAAAGAAAGAAATTAAAAACTTTTTAGAATTTAATGAAAATGAAGATACAACATACTCAAACTTATGGGACACAATGAAAGCTGTGCTAAGAGGAAAACTCATAGCGCTGAGTGCCTGCAGAAAGAAACAGGAAAGAGCATATGTCAGCAGCTTGACAGCACACCTAAAAGCTCTAGAACAAAAAGAAGCAAATACACCCAGGAGGAGTAGAAGGCAGGAAATAATCAAACTCAGAGCTGAAATCAACCAAGTAGAAACAAAAAGGACCATAGAAAGAATCAACAGAACCAAAAGTTGGTTCTTTGAGAAAATCAACAAGATAGATAAACCCTTAGCCAGACTAACGAGAGGACACAGAGAGTGCGTCCAAATTAACAAAATCAGAAATGAAAAGGAAGACATAACTACAGATTTGGAGGAAATTCAAAAAATCATCAGATCTTACTATAAAAACCTATATTCAACAAAATTTGAAAATCTTCAGGAAATGGACAATTTCCTAGACAGATACCAGGTATCGAAGTTAAATCAGGAACAGATAAACCAGTTAAACAACCCCATAACTCCTAAGGAAATAGAAGCAGTCATTAAAGGTCTCCCAACCAAAAAGAGCCCAGGTCCAGACGGGTTTAGTGCAGAATTCTATCAAACCTTCATAGAAGACCTCATACCAATATTATCCAAACTATTCCACAAAATTGAAACAGATGGAGCCCTACCGAATTCCTTCTACGAAGCCACAATTACTCTTATACCTAAACCACACAAAGACACAACAAAGAAAGAGAACTTCAGACCAATTTCCCTTATGAATATCGACGCAAAAATACTCAATAAAATTCTGGCAAACCGAATTCAAGAGCACATCAAAACAATCATCCACCATGATCAAGTAGGCTTCATCCCAGGCATGCAGGGATGGTTTAATATACGGAAAACCATCAATGTGATCCATTATATAAACAAACTGAAAGAACAGAACCACATGATCATTTCATTAGATGCTGAGAAAGCATTTGACAAAATTCAACACCCCTTCATGATAAAAGTCCTGGAAAGAATAGGAATTCAAGGCCCATACCTAAACATAGTAAAAGCCATATACAGCAAACCAGTTGCTAACATTAAACTAAATGGAGAGAAACTTGAAGCAATCCCACTAAAATCAGGGACTAGACAAGGCTGCCCACTCTCTCCCTACTTATTCAATATAGTTCTTGAAGTTCTAGCCAGAGCAATCAGACAACAAAAGCAGATCAAAGGGATACAGATCGGAAAAGAAGAGGTCAAAATATCACTATTTGCAGATGACATGATAGTATATTTAAGTGATCCCAAAAGTTCCACCAGAGAACTACTAAAGCTGATAAACAACTTCAGCAAAGTGGCTGGGTATAAAATTAACTCAAATAAATCAGTTGCCTTCCTCTATACAAAAGAGAAACAAGCTGAGAAAGAAATTAGGGAAACGACACCCTTCATAATAGACCCAAATAATATAAAGTACCTCGGTGTGACTTTAACCAAGCAAGTAAAAGATCTGTACAATAAGAACTTCAAGACACTGAGGAAAGAAATCGAAGAAGACCTCAGAAGATGGAAAGATCTCCCATGCTCATGGATTGGCAGGATTAATATAGTAAAAATGGCCATTTTACCAAAAGCAATCTACAGATTCAATGCAATCCCCATCAAAATACCAATCCAATTCTTCAAAGAGTTAGACAGAACAATTTGCAAATTCATCTGGAATAACAAAAAACCCAGGATAGCTAAAGCTATCCTCAACAATAAAAGGACTTCAGGGGGAATCACTATCCCTGAACTCAAGCAGTATTACAGAGCAATAGTGATAAAAACTGCATGGTATTGGTACAGAGACAGACAGATAGACCAATGGAATAGAATTGAAGACCCAGAAATGAACCCACACACCTATGGTCACTTGATTTTTGACAAAGGAGCCAAAACCATCCAATGGAAAAAAGATAGCATTTTCAGCAAATGGTGCTGGTTCAACTGGAGGGCAACATGTAGAAGAATGCAGATCGATCCATGCTTATCACCCTGTACAAAGCTTAAGTCCAAGTGGATCAAGGACCTCCACATCAAACCAGACACACTCAAACTAATAGAAGAAAAACTAGGGAAGCATCTGGAACACATGGGCACTGGAAAAAATTTCCTGAACAAAACACCAATGGCTTATGCTCTAAGATCAAGAATCGACAAATGGGATCTCATAAAACTGCAAAGCTTCTGTAAGGCAAAGGACACTGTGGTTAGGACAAAACGGCAACCAACAGATTGGGAAAAGATCTTTACCAATCCTACAACAGATAGAGGCCTTATATCCAAAATATACAAAGAACTCAAGAAGTTAGACCGCAGGGAATCAAATAACCCTATTAAAAAATGGGGTTCAGAGCTAAACAAAGAATTCACAGCTGAGGAATGCCGAATGGCTGAGAAACACCTAAAGAAATGTTCAACATCTTTAGTCATAAGGGAAATGCAAATCAAAACAACCCTGAGATTTCACCTCACACCAGTGCGATTGGCTAAGATCAAAAACTCAGGTGACAGCAGATGCTGGCGAGGATGTGGAGAAAGAGGAACACTCCTCCATTGTTGGTGGGATTGCAGACTGGTAAAACCATTCTGGAAATCAGTCTGGAGGTTCCTCAGAAAATTGGACATTGAACTGCCTGAGGATCCAGCTATACCTCTCTTGGGCATATACCCAAAAGATGCCTCAACATATAAAAGAGACACGTGCTCCACTATGTTCATCGCAGCCTTATTTATAATAGCCAGAAAATGGAAAGAACCCAGATGCCCTTCAACAGAGGAATGGATACAGAAAATGTGGTACATCTACACAATGGAATATTACTCAGCTATCAAAAACAACGAGTTTATGAAATTCGTAGGCAAATGGTTGGAACTGGAAAATATCATCCTGAGTGAGCTAACCCAATCACAGAAAGACATACATGGTATGCACTCATTGATAAGTGGCTATTAGCCCAAATGCTTGAATTACCCTAGATCCCTAGAACAAACGAAACTCAAGACGGATGATCAAAATGTGAATGCTTCACTCCTTCTTTAAATGAGGAAAAAGAATACCCTTGGCAGGGAAGGGAGAGGCAAAGATTAAAACAGAGACTGAAGGAACACCCATTCAGAGCCTGCCCCACATGTGGCCCATACATATACAGCCACCCAATTAGACAAGATGGATGAAGCAAAGAAGTGCAGACCGACAGGAGCCGGATGTAGATCGCTCCTGAGAGACACAGCCAGAATACAGCAAATATAGAGGCGAATGCCAGCAGCAAACCACTGAACTGAGAATAGGTCCCCTATTGTAGGAATCAGAGAAAGAACTGGAAGAGCTTGAAGGGGATTGAGACCCCAAAAGTACAACAATGCCAAGCAACCAGAGCTTCCAGGGACTAAGCCACTACCTAGAGACTATACATGGACTGACCCTGGACTCTGACCCCATAGGTAGCAATGAATATCCTAGTAAGAGCACCAGTGAAAGGGGAAACCCTGGGTCCTGCTAAGACTGAACCCCCAGTGAACTAGTCTATGGGGGGAGGGCGGCAATGGGGGGAGGGTTGGGAGGGGAACACCCATAAGGGGGAGGGGGGAGGGGGACGTTTGCCCGGAAACCGGGAAAGGGAATAACACTCGAAATGTATATAAGAAATACTCAAGTTAATAAAAAAAAAAAAAAAAAAAAAAGAAATTGCTGTAGTTATCTCCGCCTTGCTTCACACTGGGCCACAGAGCTACAGTAATCAACATGGCATGGCGTTGGCACAAAAATGGCATGACCAGTGGAATCAAACCGAAGATCCAGGCCAGATCCACGCGCCTATGAAAATCTCATTTTTTTTTTTATAAAGATGCTAGAAATACACACTGGAAAAAAGACAGACTCTTCAACAATATGGTGCCAGTCAAACTGGGTGCTGGATGGAGATGAATGTAAATAGATCTATGCTTATTACTGCAAAAAAAACAAAAACAAAAACAAAAAACTCAAGTCCAGATGAATCTAAGACCTTAATATAAAACAAGATACATTGAACCCAACAGAGGAGAAAATAGGGAATAGCCCTGAACTCATTACCACAGGGAAAGACTTTGTGAACAGGACACTATTAACACATGCACTAAGATAGTAAGTGGGACCTCAGGAAACTGTAAAGAAACTGGGTTTGTGCCGCTATAAGATGCTTGATGTCTTCAGGATCGACCCTATGAACAAAATTTTGACACCAGATCTTACTATGTAGCCAGGGCTGGCATAGAACTCAATATGTAGACCAGGCTAGCCTTCAGACTCACAGAGATCCAGCTGCCTCCACCTCCCTGTGTCTAGTCTGTGAACACTTTCGTGTTTGCAATAGAAAGGTAGCCAGTGGGGGTTGGGGAATTTAGCTCAGTGGTAGATTACTTGCCCAGCAAGCCCAAGGCCCGATCCTCAGCTCCAGGGGGGAAAAAGAAAGAAAGAAAGGTAGCCAGTGTTTTTTTTTTCTTTTTTTCTTTTTTTTTTTTTTTCTACTGCTTACAACATTTCTTCCATACCAGCTCTTGTTCTCCTGGAAACATTTTTATGAGCTTCCTACAATCCTTTCAGAAGAGGAAGCACAAATACAGAAAGAGATCTAACCTCCGAAGCAATCGACGTTTCCCGCAAGCAAAGAACAAGCTCCTCCATCAGAAGGTTGAAAACGGCTTGTTCTGACCACTGGTGCTTGGATCCTCTGCCAGGGTCCGGACAGCTGTCCCCCAAGTTTTCATTTTCACAGCATCAGGAGACAGTTTACAGGGACTCTAAGTTACTCATTAGAAGTTACATAGTGAATGACTAAGGTGAACTAACTTTAAAGTAGTATAAAACGTTGAGGGGAGAGAATACTTGGGAGCCGTTGGATTTTATAAGTGTACAGGGAAGAGAAGAGAAAGAGCAAAGTTTGTAGGAATTTATCTCAGAATCCACATCTAGTGCAACGATATCGTGGACCAAATGTTCTCCACTTCAGGTCAGAAATGTGGCGATCAAAGCCCAGGAAAATTAAATCTGTATGTGTGTAGTATGTATGCATATATATGGCCAAAAGGGCATAATGGCTGAACCTGTTGAGCAGGTCAACACCTAGAAGAGGGATATCTGTAGATAATGCATACACAGGTGCTCTATCTTAAAAATTAGTTTGCTAAGGCTCCCACAGAAAAACGAGTTACTTAAACAACAAAACTACATTTCCTTACACTTCTATAGGCTGGAAGTCTGAATCCCAACTGTCAACAGAATTAATTTCTTCGAAGGCCTTGCTCCTTGGCTTGAATATGGCCACTTTCTCTTGTGTTTTCATGTGGTTTTCCAATACATATAACTGTCTCAGTTTTTTTTTTCCTGTTAGAACCCCATCTATCTTAGTTTCAAGCCCATATAGACTTCATTCTCACCTCCTCAACCATCCCACTTCCAAACTCAGCAGCGTCTGAAGGCCTGGGAAGGTTGGGACTTCAACTCAACTATCTGTGCTCAACACACTACTGAAGACCTAGCCTGTCTTTATGAGTCTTCTATGGACCAGAAAGGTCAAACCCTAAATGAATCCCTGGTCAGTCTCTGTGACACTGGTTCTCAACCTTCCTAATCCTGTGACCCTTTAATAGTTCCTCATGCTATGGTGACCCCAACCATAAAATTATTTCATTAATACTTCATAACTGTAATTTTGCTACTGTATGAATTCTAATGCAAAGATCTGAGATACAGGGTACCTCATACCTGACCCCCAAAGGGGTCACCACCCATGGGTTGAGAACTGCAGCTCTAAATGAGGGAGTATGTCAAAAGCTCTCTCTCCATCGTAAATTCCTCACAGGCCAGTCTCTGTTTCAGGAGACTCAAGCTGCATCTGTGTTACCCCACTGTGGATGTATTCACACATGCTTAGAACTTAGGTACTGTTTCCTTGTGCAGAAACTGGAGCCATGCAGCACTCGGGTAAGGGTCGCCTGGGCTTCCTCCCAGATTTAACTACAGCTTAGAGAAGGACAGGCCAATGTCAACTTGGAATGGTGGTTCTCTTAGCATTGTTTACTGAAACAATCTCTCTACAGGAAAAAGTCATCCTCAAACTAAAGGCAGTAGCATCCCAGTTCCTCGGAATATAAATCTTACTGAAAAGCCTTCTATTTTGCTCAACATTCAGACAATTAAGGCAGTGTCTCCAGACAGCTCTAGGCTCCTTGAAAATCATCCGTGTCTGGTTTAGAAGTCATTCAGCAGGAAAGAAAATCTTGCCTCTACCAACTTTAAAAAAAAAAAATCTTTCAGAAGTAACACGTGGCCAGGGACACTGTTGTTCTGCGTTTCTATTGACTTTCTCTCTTGGCACGTATTGAGTCTCACGGCTTTAATTATCACTTATATACAGATGATATTCAAATTTACACTTCATTTCCAGCCCTTTCAGATGATGTCACCCTTTGCCTTGCCCCAAATTTGGCTCCCGTCTCGTCTTGGGTGAGCCACAATTTTCTCTGATTGAATATGGATGAGGTTGAAGCTTTGCATTTCAGTTGTAAATAAACTCCAAAAGCACGGGGTGGGGGCGGGGGGGGCGTTCATTCACCCCATTGATATTCTGGGCCGACAGTGAAGGGTAGCGGTGCCCAGTGACTCTGAATTATTCCCTACCATCCCCGCTTAGCCAAGGGATTAATCTCCACAAAACATCCAAAGACACTCGACAGTTGTATCACTCCCAATTTTGGCCAGAACTCTGGATATCTTGTATCTGAAATTCTGCCACAGTCCTTGGAAGATTCCCAGGAAGCCCCGTGTTTGCCGTACACTAGGCGTACGGCTGCCCTTTGACCTCGCACTGTGTCTACAGTCTCAGGACACATCCGCTGTGCTAGCTTTGCATGCACCGAATAAAACGGAGTTTGTAACAGACTCTTGGCTAGGTTCTCTACCGTCACATAAACTAGCTTTTCAAACGGCTTAAAAATGACATTGTCTCCCTTTGAAAATACCCTTTCCGTTCTCTTTCACGACACCGTTGGAGGACACAATTGGAGATGTGTTCTGCATAGCACAGAACATGTGACCTTACACAACAACGTATATGTGAAACCCCTGGGGTGATCTCATCCCAGGCATTCGTCCACAAGAGCCTGGCCCTTAATAAGCAACAAGCACTCCGTAAATACCCATTGAGATAAAGCCTGAGAGAATGAATTCGTAATCCTTTGACCCACTTGTGGGTTTTGCCGCTGTTGTTATTTATATATTTTTATCTACCTCTCAGATTATTATGTAACCGTGTTTGTGTAATTATTATTTCAACCAGAACATATTGGAAAGCTCCATTAACATAACTGAAGGGTATAAAATGCGGTGTTTGGAGTTGTCAATTAGCCGATTTGTCTTCTGTTGCTTGTCTTCATTATTTCCGAACAGCTAATGGTTCATTCAGCACATTTTAATTAAAAACAAACATATGTGGGTCTGCTAAGAACTCCAGTGTCTAGTGGCGCAGTCAGACCGGGATGGCAAGTGTTTCTAGCAGTGGCCATCTGATATCTTCCATCCATCTCGGCAATAATCCCCCAGATCTAATTATGGGGGGATAGCAGCTGCACTCGGTTAGGCTTTTCTTGATTTTTTACAGAGATGTAGTTTTTCAGCCCATTATGTTGGAGAAAATCGGCTGCTGCGGGGTCCTTTCCGAGTCGGAATCTCAGCCTCCCGGGAGCTTTCTCCCAGTTATTTTCCACCGAGCCCCTCCCATTTGTTCTAACCATGTGCTTCCGGCCTGGGGATGTTCGGAGGAAGCATCTAATCCTTAGCGTCGCAGTGTCTGCTATTACAAGCACGTTCGGCATATTATTGTGGTTTGAAGGTGTGCCCACTGAGTCGGTGTTCTAAGGAACTGCGTTATCTACCTGCTTGGGTCACCTATCGCAGCAGGGTCTACTCCAGCCCTGTGTACTCAGAATCCGGACTCCCATCAGGGTCAGAAGAGGGGGCGTGTCTTGGTGTCCTACCAAGGACACAGAAGTGGATGATCTCGCAAATGAGCTTGTTTAAATCATAACTATTAAAAAGTATCCATTTACAGCGGGGTTGGGGATTTAGCTCAGCGGTAGAGCGCTTGCCTAGCGAGCGCAAGGCCCTGGGTTCGGTCCCCCCAGCTCCGAAAAAAAAAAAAAAAAAGTATCCATTTACATGATGTCTATCCAGACTACAGTAACTGAGGAAGGACTCGGAACCAGATCACTGGGGTCGAGTCCTGTTTGTCCCGCTCACAGCGGTGCGAGCAGCAGTGTGCTGCTTGATTTCACAGTGTGGCAGGTGGACTGGAAGGGAGGCCCGCAGACTCCCCAGCTGTTAGGTTAGAGGAGACAGGGAGAAGCCGAGAGATCACTCCGGTCGAAGCTCTGTCCTGACATTCAAGGCCTTTAACAATCGGGCTCCACATTTGTCTTCAAACTCCTCTTTTGTTAGCTACATCAAACCTGCCAGTCAGGTTGATTGATTAGTTTTTAAAAAACAAAACAAGGGTTGGGGATTTAGCTCAGTGGTAGAGCGCTTGCCTAGCAACCGCAAGGCCCTGGGTTCGGTCCCCAGCTCCGGAAAAAAAAAGAAAAAAAAAAAAACCAAAACAAACAAACAAACAAAAAAAGCAAAACAAAACAAAAAGACCACACCTGCTTCTTTCTCTGTTTAGGCCTTGTTAATTTAAGGAATTTGAAATAAAATGAAGGAAAAATGAGAAACTTTTCACATAAACACAACAGGAGTAATTTCAGAGTAATACAATCTAAACTGCTTGCCCCTCACACACGCGCGCACGCGCACACACACACACACACACACACACACACACACACAGAGGCACAGGACACACACCTGGATTCCTTAGTCTAACTAAATCTGTGAGCTCTGGGTACAGTAAGTGACCCTGTCTCAAAAATATAATTTGGAGGATATTGGAGAAACATATCCAACATCCACTGGCTTTCACTTGTATGCACATATATGTGCTTGTGTGACCCTTACCTCTACACAAACATATCATGCATGTACACAAACACTCATGGACTAAAGCTTCTTGTACATAATCCAACATGCTCCTTTGCTTTCTGGGGCTGGGTGGCTATATCGCAGTCCAGCCCATCGGTAGTCTCTGTGTGAGCTTCGTGTAGAAGGGGGTAGGAACTGGGTTCCTGAATGAGTGTAGGGGGAGGCTGCCTGGTAAGCAGGATTACCCAGTCATACATGCATGTGAAAGACCTAAACTTCCCATAGAGTTAGCCTTTGACCTTTGTGTTCATTTATTAGAGAAGCTGTTGTATATTGTCTACCTTTACCAATATGATCAATTAATATAAAGAAATGGGAAAAGTATTGGCCTCAGACTGGTCATAACCTCCTTCCCTGAAAAAGACAGGATGGCACACATCAAAAGTATGAATTCTTGCACCACTATACAAGATTTTAAATGGATTCTACTGTTTAGAATCTTAGATAAGTATTATCACGAAGGATGTATTTATTTATATATAGAAATATATGCATATATAAATTAAAGTCCTGTAAACCATGTACATGTTAAATAAACACTATGCACATATTTTAAGTGTAAACAATGTAGGTAAATATCACCTATCTGCCTGTCAAGGGAGAGTTTGTTTTAGGATAGCTTGGTTGGAAAAAGCATGTGTCATCAAGCCTGAGTTTGATCCCTGGGACCCACTTGGTAGCAGGAGAGAATGACTTCCATTAGTTCTTCTCCAACCTCTACAATCATGCCATGTCATGCACATGTGTGTGCATGAACATACCTACACACACACACACACACACACACACACACACACACACACACACACCCCTTTTCAGGAACATTCAAAAACATCCTCAGAAATATCGGACAGTTGGGCCAACCAAGTGGACATCTGAAAGTTCCCATCCTATGGAGTTTCTCCGTCCCCAGCCCAGTGTTCCTTACCCCTAAAATGGAAGGAATGTGAGAACGTGTAGGATTGATGAGTCCATGTCTATGGAAGAGCTGCTAGGTAGCTCGTCAGTGTTTCTCGTTATTATTATTATTATTGTCACAGGATTCGGCCATGTTTTTTTCTTTTATGAAACTACTAGGAGCAGCTTCAAGCAGGACCACAAAGAATAGCAAGTGTGTGGTTGGCAATGCCACTGATCTGACGAGAAACTTCATACATTAGAATTCTAAATGCAGCAAATGGAGAGCCGTGTACTAGTGTTTGCAGACCACACTGGCCAGTGCTCCATTCGTCTGTGGCTATTTTTCCCCTGTTATCCCATGAATAAATTTTAATATATTCCATTTTCCCCATAAACTCTTTATTTACTGCTCATATTAATGCAATATGGCAAGGCCATTTGCGTGGCTGGAATCTTCTGCAACGGACCAGCACATTTCTTTGGCTTTGCTTTCTCTTCATTTCGTGTGATAAAAATCATTTTGCTGTACATGTTTTTGAATTAACTGGCACTCCTCAGGAATATAACATCAGCATGAATCTAGCGGCTGATAGAGTTGAGTCAAGTGATTAAGAATCCGCCCAGCTCCTTCACTGCTTGAGGAACTGCCACCGTCACGAACCACACAGTAACGATGTGTGGCCTACTTCGGAGGAAGGGCGAGGCAACAGAGCCTACGATAGGTATTTGGGGGGAAAGTAGCCAAGATGTACAATACCACACCAGATGTCACCTTGAATTTGGTTTCAGAACACTCTCTTCTGGTAGCAAGACAACTGGATTTAACACCATTTTTGAAACACAGACTTGCAAGGTAGGAGCTTTATGAGGAGCACAAGAAATCAGTGAAGGGAGCCAAGAGCACAGTGAGGAAGGTCAGGGAGCTGCAAAGCCTTTGGTGCTGACACAAGCAGGATCCTGTGGTGACATCATCTGTGGAGATAGGACACATGGCTGCAGAGAGGACTGGTAAACGGCCATTCCAGTTTCATTTCCGTTGCTAGGATGAAAACAGTCAGACCAAAAACCAAAAGTTTATTTCAACTTACAAATCTATGAGTTCAAGACCATGCTGTGCTACATGGTGAGTTCCAGGCCAGCCTAGGCTACAAGGTGAGACCTTGCCTCAAAAACAAAGATATGTTAATTAACTGAAGGAACAAGTTTATAATCCTAATGGCTTTGTAGCTTGGAGGTCTGACATGCTGGTCACCAGGCTGTGATCGGGATGGTAGCAAGGCAGACTCCTTTTGGGGAGATCTACAACGAATCCATTTCGCCGCCATGTTTTGAGTCAGAACGCTTTACATAGCCCTTACTCTGCCTGGGCCATCTTCTCCACTAGCCTTGAGCCATCTCACCCCCAGGATCGCTCTACCTCCACCTTCGGTTTCAAAGATGGCGGGTCTACCTGGATAGCTCAGGACCAGCTCCAGTCCTAAGGTGAACAGTTGAACGTCATTCACTCCGACCACAGCTTAACTCCTTTCTGCCTAGATATCTGCCGTATCCCATATTTTTAGGATTAGGATGTGGCTCTCTTTGGGGGAAGGCACCATTTGCTTACTAAAACCATAGAAGCATATGTTAGAGACTCCAGAACAGACAAACTAATCCCATGCCCAGCTACCTGGGCTCAACCTAGCAAAGCTTAAAAACAAATTCAGTTCACAAGTGAAGTGAATTAATGCTTCAAAAATAAACCCAAGGCTACATACACATGCATTTGCACATGTGTGTGTGCACACACACACTCTCTCATACACACACACACTCTCATACACACACACACATGCACTCTCACACACACACACACTCACACACATGCACTCTCTCTCACACACACACACACTCACACACACGCACTCTCTCTCTCACACACACATACACACACACACACACACACACACACACACACACACATGGGGGTGGGAGGGAGGTTGGGAAAGAACTTTTAGACATAAAACAATATGACATTTGAAATCTTGACCAAAAATTCTAGACATTCAAATAAGTGGTAAAATATGAGGCATAATCAGGAGGGGAAAAATGAGCAAAAGAAGCCTAAACTGACGGTAATAGCATAATTATCAAATAAAGAATGCAAAATAGTTCTTACAGGGTCACCCAGATGACTCAGTAAGGACACTATCCACCAAGGCCGATGACCCAAACTTAACCCCAGAACCCACAGAGTAAAGAAGTAAACAAACTGTCACAAGTTCTAGGACCCGTGTGTTCACAGTGTGTGTGTGTGTGTGTGTGTGTGTGTGTGTGTGTGTGTGTGTGTGTGTGTGCGCGCACTAAATATAATGTAAATTTCTCAAATACCTCTTACAGAATGCTCATATTTTTGATGGAAACATTAACAATGATGAAGAAATACAAAGCTATAAAAAGAAACACACGGAATCAAATAAAAAATTCCTTGGAAAACTAGACTAAGGGATTGGACACAAATTAAGGGAGAGGTCTGCAAACTTGAAGAAACCATGTAAGAAACCGTTGAGAGTAATAGACAAAATGCACGGAGAAAAGCGTAAGGGAAAAAGAGAAAGTGACGCCCAGTGATCTCTGTGGCAGCATCCGGCGGTTTGAGTTCTATAAGATAAAACTCTCAGAGCAGCTCTGAGAAGACAGAATGCCTTTTGAAGAGCCCATAGACAGTGTCACCAAATGTAACGAAAATGATAAACACAGACCAGCAAGAGAATCACGGAGCACCGCGCAGAGTCTACACGAGCTAAGTGCATCAGAGCGCAACAGAATTAGACCACACAGAAACAGCGGTTTAAAAAAAGAAAGACATTATTTAAACCAACAAAGGAAGATGCCAAGAATAGCCACGGACTTGGTTCTCAGAAACGATGCAAGCAGGAAGATGATGGAAATGTGCGCAGCGCTGGGACATCTTTTTTTTTTTTTTTTTTTTTTTGGTTCTTTTTTTCGGAGCTGGGGACCGAACCCAGGGCCTTGCGCTTCCTAGGCAAGCGCTCTACCACTGAGCTAAATCCCCAACCCCCTGGGACATCTTTTTAAAGTCCATGTTGACAGGGCTGGAGGGATGGCTCGGTGGTTAGCAGCCTTTGCTGCTCTTGCAGAGGACCTGAGTTCAGTCCCCAACACCCACATCAGACAGCTCGCTAATGTCTGTAACTCCAGCTCCAAAGACTCCACGCCCCGCCCCCTTTCTTACCTCTGTGAGCTCCTGTAAATGTATGGCATACATGCATATACATTAAAATAAAGTGTTGAGTTCGGTTTCTGTTGCAGTGGCTTGGATACACCTGAGAGTCTCCCTCTGGTTCACGCTGGATTCTTGGTCTTTCGTGTGCCAATGTTGAGCTGTGGCGTGATTCCATAGCGGGGGGGGGGGGGGGGGAGAGGGACGTGGGGGTGGGGGGGATTGTGGTGGAAAGAAGCCGCTGGACAAACTCCCTCAGAAGAGGTGAAGCAGCTCCAGGAGGAAGGTTGGGAGAAAACTTGTCATGTAAAATTGACTCTGGTCTCTGACTTACTCTCCAACTCCCTCCCTGGCAATGTGGTGCCTGTGTCTCCATGACACTCTGCTCCTTAGATCCCCCAGAGAGGTCAAATGCATGGGGCCACTTAGTGTTGGGCATCAGGCTCACAACATCTTGAGCTAAATAAGGCTCTTTTCTTTATCAAATTCACCCACCGAGGGTTTTTCACTGTAGTGATGATAAATGGACTAAGATACACACAGCAAAGATAACCTTCAGAACTGAAAACAGGACCACTTTCATGCAGGAAACCTCTCCTGTAAGAAGCTTTTGGTGCTGAAGGAAAGTGTCACTAAGTTGAAACGTGGATCTTCACAGAGGAAAGAATAAAACTGGGAAATGGTGGCGATAAGTCAAAACGAAATATGCTGAAATCTTGGCTAACTTGAAATTTTGTTTAATGAGGTGGAGACAGTGGGATCAGAAATTCAAAGTCCTCCTTGGCTACATAAGAGATTCAGAGGTATCCTGGACTACACGATGCCCTGTCTCAACAAGCAAGCAAACTAGGGCCATTAAATGATTTTTTAGAGGAAGAAGTAGCAGTGGATTATGGGGCTTGTTATATATGAGAAAATAAACTGTGACAATGGCATAAAGGACTGGTACAGAGAAATGCAAGGACACTATTGTAAGATTAAGTTCTGGCTGGAGACACAGTTCAGTTGGTGCAGTGCTAGACTGATCCACATGAGGCCCTAGGCTCAAGCCCCAGCATCACCTAAGCCAGATGTGGCCCACACATCTGTCAAACAGAACCTGGGCATTCTTGGCTACATAGCGAGTTTGAGGCCAAGCTTGAGGCCAGCCTCAGCTACCTGAGGCCGTGTTTCAGGAAAGAGGGACCTTTGACCTCTCCAGCTCCTACAATCCACCCTGCCCCTCTTCCACAAGATTCCCTGAGCACTGCCCACTATTTGGCTGTGGGTCTCTGCGTCAGTTTCCATCAGCTGCTGGGTGAAGCCTCTCTGATGACGGTTACACTAGGCTCCTGTCTGCAAGGATAGAAGGATATTGATTAACAGTGTCAGGGGTTGGCTCTCTCTCATGGGATGGGTCTCAAGTTGGGCCAGTCATGTGTTAGCCATTCCCTCAATTTCTGCTCCCTCTTTATGCCTGTACCAAAGGTTGTGTGGCCAGCTTGGTGTCCCCGTTCCTTCACTGGACGTCTTGCTTGGCTACAGGAGTTGGACGGTTCAGGGTCCATGTTTTCTACTACTAGGAGTCATAGTTAGGGTCACCCTCATAGATTCCTAGGAGTTTCCATTGTCCTAGGTTTCTAGCTGGTCCCAGAGATGCTCCCACCACCACCACTGACTCCAGTTCTCTCTCCTGACGTCCTCCCCACACTTGATCCCTCGTTTCCCTCCCTACCCTCCCCCCCAGCTTCCTCCCTCCATCCACCTCCATTTCTACCTTGTTTCCCCTTCTCAGTGAGACTCAAGCGTCCTCCCTTTGGCTCTCTGTTACTTTTCGCTTCTTTGGGTCTGTGGGTTATAGCATCGCTATCCTGTACTTTATGGCTAATAGTCACTTAAGAGAGTGCGTACCATGTGAAAACATACAGAATTAACTAACCTGCGCACGCTGAGACGGAATCACCAACCAGAGCGTATACATGGGGCAGACCTAGGACCCCTACACGTCTGTAACAAGTGTGCAGCTTGGTCTTCACTGGGACCCCCTAACAACAGGAGCAAGAGCTGTCTCTGACTCTGTTGCCTGCCGTCGGATCCCTTTCCCCTAACTGGGCTGCCTTGTCTAGCCTCAATAGAAGATGCGCCTAGTCTTGCTACAACTTGATATGCCAAGGCAGGTTGGTACTCTTGGGAGGCTCCCCCTTCTCTAAGGAGAAAAGGAAAGGGAGGGAGTATGGGAGAGAGGGAAGACTGGGAGGAGGGGAGAAAAGGGAACCTTCTATCAAAGTGTTAAGTAAATTAACTAATTAATAAAAAAAATAAAATTGCAATTAAAAAGAGGGACCTATGGGATATCCTATGACTACACACACGGCATGTGTGCCTACAAGCATACACACATAAAAACCAACAACAACAAAAAATGAGAGAGAGAGCAGAAAATGGGGGAAACATAAAAAATAATAACAGATAACTAAGAAGAAAACAGAGCAGAGGACTCGAAACCAAGCGCATCAGTAGCCACACTACATAATTAACAGCCAGAGAGAGCCTGGATAAGAAAGCAAGATTCAATTAGATCTCATTGATGAGAAACTCAGTATCACAAGCAGGTAATGGAAAGAAGGTAATGAAAAATATGGAAATGAAAAAAGATTATCCAAATACTAATAATGATAAGAAAGTTGAAGAGGCTGCATTATACCAAATGGCATTTTAGAATAAAGAATAGTAGTATGGATAAATAAGGTCAGTTCTCAGTGATGAAAAGATTGATTTGTTAAAACAAACAAACAACCAGCACAAGACTCCCACCAGGAAGCAGGTGGACTAACTGCAGATATTCACTTCTCCACCTCTGCTCCAAATCCAATCCCCCAGTCTCAACTCCAGCTCTGTAGTGGAGGACCTGCTGTGGCCACCCATCCTTCTCTGCCCCAGTCCCTTAGCCTCTGGTGTATCACACAGATCTTCCCCTCCACACTTCCTTCTCCTCACTCATCACTTTATCTCAGTCCCCAACTCCAGCAGGAATTCCCTGGCAACCCACAGGCCACTGCAGCCAGGGAGGCAGATAGGCTAACTACAGACCTTCACCTCTCCCTCCTCTCCAATCTGATCCCCAAGTCTCATCCCCAGCTCTACTGAAAAAAGAAAGGCACAGAAAATATTTTCAACAAAATCATAGAAGAAAACTTCTCTAACCTAAAGAGGAGCTTCCTACCCTTGACACATAATAATCAAAACACTAAGCACACAGAACAAATAAAGAATATTAAAAATTGTGGGTCAAAGGTTGTGTGGCCAGCTTGGTGTCCCCATTCCTCCGCTGGAAGTCTTGCCTGGCTACAGGAGTTGGACGATTCAGGCTCCATGTCTCCTACTACTAGGAGTTACTGCTAAGGTCACCCTCATAAATTCCTGAGAGTTTCCATTATCCTAGGTTTCTAGGTCCCAGAGATGCTCCCCCCTACCCCCCACTACCACCACCAATTCCAGTTCTCTCTCCTGACATCCTCCCCACATTTGATCCCTCCTGTTTCCCTCCCTACCCTCTTCCTCCAGCTTCCCTTAAAAGCTGCAAGGGAAAAAGACCAAGTAACATATAAAGGCAGACCTATCAGAATAACACCTGACTTCTCAATGGAGACTCTAAATGGAGAAGGGCCTGCACATTCTACAGACTCTAAGAGAGCATAAATGCCAGCCCAGACTTCTATACCAGGCAAAATTTCAATCACAATAGATGGAGAAAATAAAGTCTTCCATGATAAAAGATTTAAACATATTACCTACAAATCCAGTCTATAGAAGGCACTAGAAGACAAACTCTCATCTAAAGAGGTTACACACACACAAATACAAGATATAAATTATGTTAGACCAGCAAATCAGAAGAGAAGAAGTACACACACACAACAACAACAACAACTACTACTACTACTACTACTACTACTACTACTACTACTACTATTACTACTAAATAGCACTGATATCTCTCAACATTAACAGTCTTAGTTCCCCAACAAAAAGACACAGACAAACAAGTAATGCCAAAATAGGATCCATCCTTCTGCTGCACCCATGAAACACACCTTAACATCAAGAATAGACCTCACCACAGGGCAGGAGGATGGGAAAAGGTGTTTCAAGGAAACAGACCTAAGAATGTTGATGTAGTCGTTTTAAGATCTGACAAAATAGACTTCAGACAAAAACTAACCAGAAGAGATAGGGAAGGACAGTATATACTCAGCAAAGGAACAAAATCCACCTCGAGGACTCTGCACCAAACACAAGGGCACCCAGGTTGGTAAAAGAAATACTCCTGCAGCTCAAATCACATGTCAACCCTCACATGCTGAAAGTGGACGACTTCAATCCTGACTCTCACAAACAGGCAAAGTCATTCAGAAAAACAACAACAGAAAAATGCTGTAGCTAACTGACATTAAAGACCAAATGGACCTGACAGATATATACAGAACATTTCACCCAAACACAGGAGAATATACCTTTCTCTTAGACCCTCATGGAACTTTCTCCAAAATTGGCCACATACTTGGACACAAAGCAAGTCTCAACAGATACAAGAAATTTGAATACTCACCCTATGTCCTCTCTAATCACCATGGATTAAAACTGGATATCAGAAACAACAGAAAGCTAGAAAACTCATGGAAACTGACTTAATAAAGAATGGGTCAAGACAGAAAATAAAAAAGAAATTAAAGGCTTTTAAATTGGATGAGAATGAAGGCACAATACACCCACACTTATGGGACATGATGAAGGTTTTTCTAAGAGGCAAGTTCATAGCACTTAGTGCCTATATTTAAAAAAAGAAATTGAAGAGATCTCATATCAGTAATTTAACAGCACACCTGAAATCTCTAGAACAAAAAGAAGAGATCACACCCAAAAGGAGTAGGTGGCAAGAAATAAACTCATGGCTGAAATCAACAAAATACAAACAAAGCACACGGATTAATGAAACAGATTCAGATTCGGTTCTTTGAAAAAAATCAGTAAGATGGACAAACCCTTATTCAAATTCTAAAAGGCAAAGAGATAATTTCTGAATAAACAAAATTTGAGATGAAAAGGGGGACATAATAGAACTGAGGAAATGCAGAGAATTATGAGGACATATATTAAAAACCTATAAACCACCAATTTGGAAACCTAAAATAAATAGATAATTTTCTCAAACACATACCATCTACTAATGTTAAATCAAGATCAGATAAGCAATTTAAACAGACCTATAACTCCTAGTGAAATAGAAACAATCATTAAAAGTCTACTAAATGCACACACACACACACACACACACACACACACACACACACACACAGAGCCTAGGGCCAGATGGCTTTAGCACAGAATTCTACCAGACTTTCAAAGAAGATTTAATGCCAATACTCTTCAAATTATTCCACAAAGTAGAAATAGAAGGAACATTGCCCAGTTTGTTTCTGAGGCCTTGGTTACCCTGATACCCAAACTACCTAAAGACCCAATAAAGAAAGAGAATTATGGGCCAGTTTCCTTTATGAGCATAAATGCAAAAATTCTCAATAAAATATTTGCAATCCAAGTCCAAGAACATACCAAAAAGATCATCCATCATGATCAAGTAAGATAGTTCCCAGTAATGCAGGGATGTTTCAACACTTACCTATTTTTTCTTCTCTTTTGACACTACAAGTCCTTTGCATATGTATTATGGCTTCCGCTTTAGTGCTTTCATGGGATTCCTGAGAGTGTAATGAGTTGGTCTCTGTTTCTGCATCTATTCCTTGTGCCTTCTGTTTGTTTTGCCCTATCCAATGTGTTAGTTTCTGTTATAGATAGATAGATAGATAGATAGATAGATAGATAGATAGATAGATAGATAGATAGATTTAATTATTCCTTAGTTGCCAGTTTCTAATGAGAGACAGGAAGGTGGTGGATACAGATGGGAGGTGAGGGTAGTGAGAACTGGGAGACGCAGAGGAAGAAGGTGTAATCAGGATATATTGTGTGAGGAAAAGGGTCTCCTTTCAATAAGCAGAAGGAGGAAAGAAAGCGAAAATAGCACAGTCCTAAGTGTGTGGACCTCGTCACCGGTTTGCAGCGCACACAAAGCAAACCCTGAATTAGAAAGAAAGATTTTAGGTCTACAGTTGCAGGTGGAGTTCCCTCCCTGACCCTTGCAAATAGCACTTGGAAAACTGCATGTTTTAGTTAGCGTTTTATTGTTCTGAACAAATATACCATGACCAAGGTAACTCTTATAAAAGACATTTAATTAATGCACTCTCTCTCACACACACACACTCACACACACGCACTCTCTCTCTCACACACACATACACACACACACACACACACACACACACACACACATGGGGGTGGGAGGGAGGTTGGGAAAGAACTTTTAGACATAAAACAATATGACGTTTGAAATCTTGACCAAAAATTCTAGACATTCAAATAAGTGGTAAACTTATCTAATCAAAACTTCCTACAGTTAATGAATTAATTACTACCCAACAACTCTACGAAACACTGGACAGTTCATGAAAAGAGCAAAAGGTTACAGAGATGGATCTGCAGCTCCACGCAAGCACCACGTTGGAGGAGGACCTGAGCTCAGTTCCCAGCACCGGTATCAGGCTCACAACTGCTTGTAATGCCAGCTCCATGGGAGGCCTAGTGCCCCCTTATGGTCCTCACATGTGCACATACCTAAACTTGCGGGGGAGGGGGGAGAGGAGAAGGGGCGGGGAGCGGGGTAGGGGTGGGAGCGGGGCGGGGGCGGGGCGGGGGCGGGGGCGGGGTTTACTCACATCATCATTGATCTAAGGACAATTAAGTTTCCATTCCCAAAGGTTCTACCAACTCGCATCACACCACCATACAGACAGAGCCTTTGTCCATAGGGACACTCAAACAACTCTTTAAAACCCCTGTCATCTAGGTTTCTGTCCACAGATAAATGGACCAATGAAAGGTTTTGGTACACACGGCAGAGTGTTATTTGGCATAGAAAGGAAGGAACTGGTCTGGAGAGATAGCTCAGCGGTTAAGAGCACTGACTGCTCTTCCAGAGGTCCTGAGTTCAAATCCCAGCAACCACATGGTGGCTCACAACCATCTGTAATGGGATCTGGTGCCCTCTTCTGGTGTGTCTGAAGACAGCTACAATGTACTTATAGATAATAAATAAATAAATCTTTTAAAAAAAGAAAAGAAAGGAAGGAACTGTTTGCTGAACTTGGAAGACTCCTTCTGGCTATGAAACAAGTCAGGCATAGCAAGTGCCATGGAATTCCTCCCCTCTCAGTTTCCTAGACCCACCAAATTTACAGAGAGGGAGAACAAAACGGTTGTCATTAACATGTTGTTTTTACAGGCACAGTGTTGCAAGTGGAGACAATGGAAAACTCCCAGGGACGTTGTTGGTGGCAACAATGGATATTCGGGACCATTCACATATGTGTGTAAACATGATTGCTGTAGCAAATTCTATGTCAGACTTCAGCACAATGGAAAAGGGGGTGGAGGAGAAGGAGGAAGGGGAAAGGCTCAATGTATGGCTGAAGTAAGTTAAGCTTATTTCCCACCCCTGGCTTTTGCACACCAGGAGATTCTTATATTGCAGATTGGCCCAGTTCCCTAGCTCCCCTGTCAGAAAACTCTCCTGTGCTGAAAGATCCAGCCAAGTGAGCCTGTGAGTCTGACTCTGGCCTGTGAGCTAGGTTTCTCCGCTTCCCTGCTTAATTTAGGGGTAGGCACTTCACTGAAGGGCTTAAACAGGAAGGAGAAATTACCAAGGCTGCTATTTTCTCTCAGCAGCCTTAAGATTTGAGCTAAAGCCACCATTATCCCTTTCCTTCAATTCTCTCAAAATATTCATCTACCGAAGGGAACTTTGGCTGGATTCACCAGCGCAGAAAGAAGCATGGGGCCCTGACGGTTCTCTGTAGGAAAAGGACCCTGTCCCCAGGAGCCTCTGGATAATCTACCATTGCTGCTGCCTAGAATTCAGCTGTCAGACCCCATCTGACTCTCAGCCATGGGTTTTCCCTTTTTAAATTCGGAATAAAGGATCAGTTTATCTGGTAATGAACAGGACTCGGGGATAATCATTTCAACTGGGTTCTAATACGAAGCTGGCGCTTCCGTCATGCCCTCATGTAGAGCGCTGGCATTGACGCCAGTCTGTTGCCATGTCCTTGTAAGCCCAGTGTTGAGGAAGCAGCGGCAGGTGGATCCCTGGAACTCACTGCCACGCTAGTCTGGGCTTGGTGAGCTTCAGGCCAGTGAGAAATCCTATCTTAAAAACTAGTTGGATGGCGACTGAAGAATGACACCTGAGGTTGTCCCCAGGCCTCAGCATTCAAGTACATATGCGTGCAGGCAAACCAGCATGTACAGACGCACTCCCCGGCATTCCCAGGCACACGCAAAGAACTCTGGCACCGACATAACTTTTCAATAGATGTAAGAGAGGCAAGGCAACTTTTCTGGTTCCAGGGTTGTTCGTAAATCTCTACCACTTTTTATTAACAACTATTTTCATCATCTACCGAGACGCGAACTGAAGAGAAGCTCGCTCTATGTTCTGTTGTTCAGATCATTCTGAGGAAGCTGTGACAGGTCAGCTGACATCGGCTGAAGCCAGTGTGGGATGACGATGTGACCGAGAGAAGCAAGAGGCTCTGGTTCCAGGCACAGCTGTCCCCAAGAGACAAAATGGGGTGTCCCCTCATTTTCACACACATGCACATGCACACACACCCTCCAGTTTGGCTTAGATCTCTGCTGACATAGTTAGTTGACTAGCATGGGGCTTGTGGCTTAGGGTTTAAAACATCTGTACAAAAGAGAAGGCTTCCCACAGCAAGTCTCCTACGGGTCCTAGGACTGAATTCTCAGTCCCTGTCTACGATCAGTCGCTGTGGTCAAATGGAGAGGCCCCTCAGATTTCCCCAGCCTGTACTGTTTGTCCCTCTTCATGCTTGGGGCTGGGAGGAGGTTTGGTTCCACTTTACCTATGTGATCCAAGAGTGAAGGAAAGAAAATCGAGGTACTATTACCTAAAGGAGAGGGAAGCATGCACCTGCCGGGAAGAAAAAGATAACAGACATCCGGTTTGCTACCAGAAGTGCAGTCAAGAGCCGCACTGTAGGCACTGGGTGCTCTCTGACCTTGCGGTAGAATGTGGGACATCTCTGAATTGTTAGGTTGGATGTCTATAAACCAGGTCCTCCAACGCCATCCAGCAAAGCTTGCTGCTCAGAGCCCTCTTAAGGATTTTAACAGCTTCGAAGTCGTCGCTCCTAGACCACTGAAGAAATGGAGCGGTTGGTGCTAGCCTTCTGGAAAGCTGCTATAGGGTTACTTGGATTTGATATTCATTTCCTCACTCAACAAGGATGAACGGGACACTAACTGCATGGAAGGATCTTACAACAAGTGTTCAGTGAAGGTCACAGCCCCAGCTCGGGCTCCAGTGGGAGTGGCTTGCTTGACTGGGTAAATCACAAGTACCTTTTGCACATAATGCTCAACTTTTATGTAATAGATAGTAGCAGTCCGTCGACACATACTCGCCAGTTTAATTCCCTGATGGAGATACTCCACCCTCCAGCACTCTAGTTCACGCTATTGTTTATCTGCTGGGTGACAAGTCAGACCGTGAGTGATAGAATCTACCAGGTACATTTGCAAGACAGTGACTTCAGTGTCCATAACACACAACACGCACACACACACACACACACAAGGATTAGAAATGAAAGTTCTTTTGCCTGCTAGTTGTTTGCATAGTGTGTGGGAACGATAAGTCGCACAATGGCCGGGTTTTTGGGGTTTTTGTTTTTGTTTTTTGTTTTTTGTTTGTTTTTTCTCACTCTCTTATAATTTTGGTACCTTGGAAACTCTAATCTTATTTGGTTAAATCATCGCTAGTGAGGTGCCCAAAGACTTTTGAGTGTCTCTGCTTTTTTAACATTAACTTTTCTTGTTGTGTTGTTTTTTTTTCTATAATTATTCTAAATATAATATAATGACCATGGAAGCAGAGAGGAGAAAAATACATTTTCTCTTCTTAAATTTGATCTCATATTCAGAGCTCCCACTTACTTAGTGCCTCTCTAGTCACTGGGTTCCTTTGAACGTGTTTTATGACAGGATTCCCAACATTTCCGGATCTTACTGTTTATCTGGGGAAAGAGCTGGTTTATTTGATTTTAACACAGAACCTAAATATCTGTGTGCATATATATGCTTCTCAAAGTGCCTGCCCCCTGCAGAGACTTAAGAACGGAGCTACGGGATATCATTTCCTACAGGACAGCCATTTCTATTTAGTTAATCAGGGACTTCCTGAGCACCTATTATGTACTTAGGATTTGTAGAGGAGAAACAAGGTAATGTGGATTGAAATAAATGGGCCCATGCTATCATGCACTGTGAAAGACAGAGCAGAGTGTGCAGCGAGGTCAGGGAGGGACTCTTGGATTGGTAGGGAGGAAGTGTTTGTTAGAGATGCCATCACAATACCACAGACTGTGAAGCTTAACCACAGAAACCTATTGCCTCACAGGTCTGGAGACTGCGAGTCTAAGAGGGCAGTGTCTGGTTTGGTTCCTCCAGAGGCCCATCTCCTTGCAACACAGCTGTGTTCTGTGGGTCCCATTTGACCTTTGCATATCTGTGTGTGTGTGTGTGTGTGTGTGTGGTGTGTGTTTGTGCAAGTATACAGCTGTGTGTATGTTCATGTGTGTATGTGTATATCTCTGTGTATGTGTGTGTGTGCATGTGTGTGTATCTGTGTGTGTGTGTGTGTGTATATATCTGTGTATATGTGTATCTGTGTGTGTGCATGTGTATGTTAAGTATGTGTGATGTCTATGTGTGTGTGCAAGTATATATCTGTGTGTATGTGTGTACCTCTGTGTGTGTGCAAATGTGTATGTAAGTGTGTGTGACATGTCTGTGGTGTGTGTGTGTGTGTGTGTGTGTGTTTGTATGTTCCCATTCTAAAGGACTCTAGTGAGAAACCTCTCTAAATAACCGATCTCCAAATATCACAATGTAAGGTACAGAGATTAAGACCTCAGTGTAAGCATTGTGAGTGGCAAAGTTCAGCTTCTTTTTTTTTTTTTTTCAAAGTTCAGCTTCTAATGGGGGTCAGGGAGGACTTCCTTGAGAAAAGAGCATGTGAGCAGAGTCCTAGAAAAGGTAGTGGTCACGGATTGGGGAGAGTTAGTTGGGGAAAGAGTGTTCCCTGCAGGGGGCGATGGGTACCAGGGGACAGAGACTAGCAAGGGTGGACAATGATGCCTCAGCAGGGCTTACCTAACATCATCCTCCCCAGAATGCGAGGACTGCACTTCAGAATGCCACTGGACGTCACTGTCGTGTTTCCAGCCTGACAGAGACATGATCTCACATGTATTTTTAATTTTTAAATTGACAACACATTTTTTTTTTCTTGGACTCAGTATTCCTTGGGTGAGATCATAGCCAACCTCAGCAAAATGGCTAATTAAGATGCAAACCCCACTTGTCGACCAGTTGGTTTGGGGAAGAAATCCTTTCCCGGGGCCGGGGTAGGGTGTAAAGATGTCAATCAAGAAGCTCGAGACCCCTTATGTACAACAATGCCAAGCAACCAGAGCTTCCAGGGACTAAGCCACTACCTAAAGACTATACATGGACTGACCCTGGACTCTGACCCCATATGTAGCAATGAATATCCTAGTAAGAGCACCAGTGGAAGGGGAAGCCCTGGGTCCTGCTAAGACTGAACCCCCAGTGAACTAGTCTATGGGGGGAGGGCGGCAATGGGGGGAGGGTTGGGAGGGGAACACCCATAAGGAAGGGGAGGGGGGAGGGGGATGTTTGCCCGGAAACCGGGAAAGGGAATAACACTCGAAATGTATATAAGAAATACTCAAGTTAATAAAAAAAAGAAGCGTCTGGAACGCTGGGCCAAAGTCAATGGTGCTCAGTTTCCAATAAGAGGAATACGCCATTCCATTTGCATATTGAAAAGGCAACCCTTTCCTTGAAGAAAGCCGTGGCTCTGATGAGCTGGCCTACAGTTATCTGTAAGAGCGAAATTAAGTTGACAGAACTTGGGACAACGGGAGTCAAAGCAAATCCAAGACTCTCTCCATCTTTGGCAAATACCATCTCCAGACTTACCTGGGGTAATGAGAGCGCAGATAGCAATCACTCCGGCTATTCTGAGGAGACACGTTTCAAAAACAGCAATCAGTCAAGTTTTCATCTCACTTCTTTTTTGAAATACAATGTCTGTTTTTATGGAGAAGAGATGCTGGGGAGACAAGAAGTTTCAAGTAGACATCACTAAGATGTTGTCAGAAGCAACTCTGAGATCTCTATCAGGCCCTTCTCAAGTGTCTGCTCCAGACTCATTCTCAATTAACAAGAGGGGCTCACCCCTAGGAAGCTGGCCCGACACTGGACCATAGCACAAATCCAAACCACTGATGTGTGTGTGTGTGTGTGTGTGTATGTATATATGTATTTATGTGTGTGTTTGTGTGTATTGTGTGTATGTGTGTATATATGTATGTATTTTTATATATGTGTCTGTCTGTATGTGTATATGTACATGTACATATGTATGTATTTATGTGTTTATTTGTGTGTATGTATGTATTTGTGTATATGTGTTTGTATGATGTATACATGATGTATTTGCGTATACGTATGTGCATATATATGTGTGTGTATGTGTTTATGTGTGTGTATGTGTGAGTGTGTGTGTGTGTGTGTGTGTGTGTTTTACTAGAGATAGAATTTAGGGCCTCACATATGCTAGGCAAGCACTCTAACACTGGGCTATATTCCCAGCCCCATACAATATGAGAAACAGGGTCTTGTGTAACCCAAGCTGGCCTTGAACTTGTTCCATTAGTAAAGATGGCCTTGAACTTCTGATCTCCTGCCTCTCCTCCCCAAAGGCTAGGCTTACAAGTACAAGCCTGGTTTCGCATGCTGCATATATTGCCATGTTGTATGTGATAGGTAAACACTCTACTGGCTGAGTTATAGCACTTGTCCCCCACTAATGGATTTTTAGATTAAAAGTATTTCGTCTGCTTCACTGAGGATTTATGCCATGTTCAGAGGGAAAGCGTAACACCCAAGCAGACAGCACTTCGCTGATAGACTGGAGGCATTTTCATGGAGACTGTAACGCAAGCTGCCAACTTTCTCCTCTGTGTTTCTATTTGATTTTGTTAGTGAGGGTTGCCTTCTAAAACCTGTAAAAGTTTCACTGCACAGAGGGTGATTACACACACAGTGGTGGGGGACACTGAGCCCTCTGCCGTCATGAGTCAAACGTAATCTTCCTTCTCTTAAAAAAAAAAATCCTCTAATCAGAGTTGGTAAAATTTTAAGGGTGATCACTCACGTTTCCCAAATTAACAATTGGCCATTTTTCCTTTTCTTTTTTAAAACACAGACAAGTGTTTGTTTTCTTGAAGAGGGAAATTGTCAATTGAAAATGAAGTTCAACTCATACTTGCCCTGGAGATCACTTCAACATCATTAGAAGCAACTTTAATATGAGTATTAAAAGCCCTTTTTACCTCCGTGGGGAACATACAAGTGCTCGCAATATTGAACCTGCCCAGCCAAATAACTAGAATTATACCTGTTCTTCCATGAATAAAGTTATAAGGAAACCAAGTAATCAAGCATGAGTTTTAGAAATCCACATACCTGGTGTGTGCAGAATGTTCCTCTAAACACAGTCCCCACAGTCCTAAAGTGTCGGATGCCCAAGAAAGGACAGAACACACAGGTTAGGGCAGAAGGCCTCGGTGAGGTTCTTGGGCAGTTTGAGAGTAACCTTGGTGACTGTATCCAATGGGTAGCACACTCTTGAAGTGATCATGTGACATCTGTTTTAATGAGCAAAGCTAGGGAGACCTCGTCACTGGTGGAATGTGCCCCCTATGCATTTAGAAGGCCTCGTTTCGAGTCTTCCCATGAAGTCCTTGCTGTGAAGAGTGGCGTGGCGAGGGTTCTTAAGTTGTTAGATTGGCCAGCTTCTACCGTGTTTCCCCTTTAACCCAACGTATTTTCACAGCTGAGCTGTAATGTTCTGGGGAAAAAAAATTGCCTACATAACAAGGTCCAGACTCAGGGTTGAATCCCAAATGGTAAACTGCCAACAGCATTTAGACACTAATACTTCTGCAGCCACAGCGAGTCAGCTCAGAAGAAGCCGTGTGAAAGCCCAAACTCAGAGAGGAAGCCACTGCTAAAAAGCTGTGGCTCAAAATAAGGAAGTACTTCCACAGGGGAACGTCGTCCCTTCTCTATAGGATACTAGCATGGACTTGGATCCTTTCTTAAGATGATCCTGTGGAGCCAGCATGGCAGCACTGGCTTTCACTCCCAGAACTCTGGAGGTGGTGTCGGGAGCATCTCTGTGAGTTCAAGGCCAGCCTGGTCTACAAAGCAAGTTCCAGAACAGCCAGGATTGTTTTAAAGGGAAACACTGTCTGAGAGAGACAGAGACAGAGACAGAGAGAGAGAGAGAGAGAGAGAGAGAGAGAGAGAGAGAGAAGACAGGGAGAGAGAGAGAGAGAGAGAGAGAGAGAGAGAGAGAGAGAGAGAGTGTTTAACTTACCCTGCTGGCCAGCTGGAACCCGCTGTATACTTGAGTAAACACAAGGTTTCCTAATAAACTGCCTTTCTTAAAAGTCTGCAGTACCAAAACCCTTGAACTCAAGAAATGTCCAAGTTCTCAGAGAGACAGGAAAAGGGATTGAGTTACAAACAATAGAGCTAGGAAGAGAACTCAAATGAACCCTGGGGCAGGTAGCTAAAGCAATCTGGGAAATTACATTTCAGTTGCCAATTCGGACTCTTGTTTGCAAAGGTACCTGGACCTGTGAATGAAGTGAATCTCGTACAAAATCTATTTGCCTGGCTTGACTCAAAGGCTTCTGAGCCTTTCATTTCCCCTGCGGTGGGGGGATTTGATAGGTATGATCCCAACTCTGCTCTGAGCACAGTGTACAAATGAAAACCCACGATCTGGCCTCTGCCTTGGGGTGAAGAGGCTGGGAAAACACACACACACACACACACACACACACACACACACACACACACACACACACAAGCAGCAAGAGCAGAAAGGTATGTCAGGAGAGGTGAATGAAGCAGGTGGAGTGAAGTGGTTTATGGCCTGAGGTAGGAAGGCGCTGGTTGCTTGGTTACTAAAGGAAACCTGTCAGAAGGAGTTGGAGGGTCACAGTGCAGAAGCATCCTTGACCTACAATACCAAGCATGCAGGCCCTAGACAGATGGCCGAAACCTCCTGGTGACAAGGTTGGCAATTATCAGTGCTTGGGTGGAGCACAAAGGATGACATTTAACTTGCAATCTCTGGGGGTTAGAGAGACAACGAGTTTGAGTCCCAGCCTCCATACTGGACAGCTAATAACCAAATTTAACTTCAGCTCCAGGGGAAAATGATGCCTTAGGCCTCAGAGAGAAGTTACCCTTACAGGCACATACCCTCACACAGATACACACACGGGCACATAATTAAAGTAGACCTTAAAAAAATACATTTCTGACTGTGTATCTGTTATCGCAATTGCCTGATGATTATCTGGTGGATTTCGACTAGATAGTATGCACGCTTGGACTTAAAATATGAACTTTAGGTTGCAGAGATGGCTTAGTAGTTAAAGAGCTTGTCACATAGGCAAGAAGACACTGGTGAGTGGGGATGTCCAGATTCCACATAAATCATGACGTCCCACCTGTAACTCCAGCTTAGAATGATGAGATGGAATCTCCCAGCAAGGCTGTCTGTATCTGTGCGCTCTGGGTTTGATTAAGAGACCCTGCCTCAAAAGAAAAGGAAGGAAAGGGACAAGGACGATTCCTGACATCAGCCTTACACATAAAACATGTGCCCACACACATGTACACATGTATCTACACATACAACCTACACACACACATACACATACACACATGAAGAAAAAGATACTTTTTTTTTTTTTTGGTTCTTTTTTTCGGAGCTGGGGACCGAACCCAGGGCCTTGCGCTTCCTAGTCAAGCACTCTACCACCGAGCTAAATCCCCAGCCCCAAGATAGACTTTTCAATGGGTCTAAAGTAGGAGCTCTTACCGCTGAAGAGGTACTCTGCCCGCTATGATACATCACGTTTCCCCAAAACAGGGCCAGTGGGTGAGGATGCTTGCGCAAGGAGTTCTTAAGGACATGCTCTAGGGAGACCAGGAAATCAGTCTGGAATGAGGAGAGAAAGGAGGAGGAAGGCTGGATGGGAAGAAAAATCCCCGAGCAAGAAAGCCATTTCCGGCCCAGTCTGTGGAAAGTACTGCTTGGGGTTCATGTTACATCTCGGGCTGTATTTTAAGGAGAGCTGGGTTTACCTATTTTGGACCACTTAATCCCGGAACATAAAACCCCAGGGAGAACTAACATTCCTAGGTGCTTCTGGCATCAATGTCCGGAAGCCAGTCACAGGCATCAGTCATTGGAAGCAAACAGAAGCCAAGAAAGGACACTTAAGAGTAGAAAGAGAGCTTTCGGGGACGGCAGGGTTCCAGTGCTGTATCAAGAGGAACCTCTACGCATGGGCTAGGAGATTCCGGGTCTCCAGAAGTACACGAGGACCTGAGCTGGGTCCCACGTTGAAAGAGAAGAGTTAGGTGCCGTGGTTTGTACTTGTAATCCTGGCACTGGGGAAGCAGGGACATTGGAACCCTGAGCTTACTGGCTGGGCAACTAGACTAGTTAGTGAGTCTCAGACCAATGATGGACTTGTTGATTCATACTATTGACTATCTACCTAAAATACCTATGGCACATATAAGGCACAGAGAGAGAGAGAGAAAGAGGAGAGAGAGAGAGAGAGAGAGAGAGAGAGAGAGAGAGAGAGAGAGAGTGTTTAAATGAAATTTTCCAATGTTGGCTGACAATGCTTCCCCCAAGAGCCATGGAGCACCTAACAAAACTCCCACCACCAGTCCTAAGAAGCCTTCTTTTGAGTTTTGAGTTGTGGGGCAGAGCGGCCCATGGTACTCCCAAAACATTATAGGATATTGCTATTGTCCATTCTTGCCCTCTGGATTTGGAAGGTAAGTCCCCGTGGCTGAAGAAACCATGCATTTCACCATGCATTTCACACACAGGAACCAGAGGCCCCTTGGGTGGGGCTGACCCAAATACTTCCTCCCTAAGGACTTTCACGGTACCAGAAGGCACCATACAAGTTTCCAAAGGTGGGGAACTACCAGCACTCCTGCCCAGCTGTGATGCCTGTGGACCACAACAGTGACCAGTATGGATGGCAACTCTCAGGGTGTCATAGTGGCATGTGTGTCCTGGTGATAACCAATGGCTCTAACTGGACTTAAAAGCCACTAGCAAGAGGGAACCCATGCCTGAACCTAGAAACCCAGCAAACTAACTGAGTAGGGCTAGTGAAGTCGTGATAGCCAACCATATCCCTAACCACACTCTAAATATTTGTCCTCTACCCACAGATAAACGTCGTCCTTACCCTTCATCGAGGAAACTTCTTTCTGCAACAGATGGAAACCATTACAGAAAACCACAACTAATCAAATGGCAGCTATGGAGCTGAGTCCCGAGGGAAATATCTAAGGCTTACAAAGTATTCACCCTAGACAAAGAACTACAAAGAAGCAAGGCGGGGGTAGGAGAAGCAGTCTTTCCCAGGAGATTGATTGGTTCTTCAATGCCAAATGGTCAGCCCAAAAAAATATGCATTCGAGAAACATTATACAGACTGAGCAGGTTCTATTTAGGGTGTTACATACGTGTGTGTGTGTGTGTGTGTGTGTGTGTGTGTGTGTATGAAAAAGGACATGAATTTGAAAGCAAGGAGGAGATTATGGGAGAGTTTTGAAAGAGAGAAGGGGAAATAATGTGATTATGTTACAATCTCTTATTTAAATTTAAATCTCTTTACATAAATCTCTTAAAAAGTTTAAAGTGACAGCACACAAGAAATAACATCTCTGCCCTACACACACACACACACACAGAGAGAGAGAGAGAGAGAGAGAGAGAGAGAGAGAGAGAGAGAGAGAGAGAGAGACTATAGGTTAGAATAAGAAATAGACATCTCAGACACAAATCCAAACTTCTGAGGAGAGACTCTGCGTTGATGCTCAGTTTTAGCATTTGTAGCACGGTCCACCGAAGCAATGCCGTGTGGTGGCCGCAGAGAGTCTGCACCCAGGAGCCTTTCCACCTTGGCTGGGGCCTCCGGGTGTCAGGAGACAGCTGCTGGGTAGTAAGGCAGAAGTAAGTGGTACTTGCTGTTCACAGTAATGAAAGAGGATGTGATACTGCTTTAACTCCAAAAGCAGCCAACGAGGCTCCTTACCCCCTCCCGTGTCTGCACCCTTTTTTTCCCCCTTTGACTGAAAAACCATCCAGAGGTTTTTAATTAGGACTTGGGGAGCCCTGGAAAGTTCCGGAAGGAGAGGAAACTTCAGTTTTGACCTTGGATACCAGCCGATGTCAGCTAGGTGGAAGAGGGAAGTGAACCGCCCCCAGGGGGTCAGGTGAGAAGTAACAAAAGGACTTTAAAAGACACTGAGGTAAACAGTGATGCCTACTTTTAGGGGAAGTAAAGAACCACATCCCCAGCAGCTGGCTGTTGGTCACCCTGGCTCTCAAAATTGGACCGCGGTCTTCAGCTTCGCCCCCACACTGCAGCCGGCAGCGCTTTCTGAGTCTCTGCCCAGTTCCTCGCTGAGACTTGCTCTCCATCACACTGTGTCGTGCTCCAGACCGTCCTCCTAATGAATACGTGCCAGGTCCCGGGAGCTGACAAGCTTTCAATACAAAGAAACAAATAATCCACGCCAGGGTGAGGAGCAGAACAAAATAAAGATCGTAGGGGGTGTTTTGAGTGAACGGCATGATGGAACAGGCACATTTCAGAGACATTTTGGAAAGGGGAAACCTGATGTGTTAATTAGGAGTCTATTTCCATAATAAGACTGCGCAGGGGAAGGTAATAAAAGAAACAAAGGGCAGTGGAGGGGACGCGAGCTGGAGTGGAGTATTCTGTAGCCGAGAGGAGGAGTTGGTTATTCTCTGTTGTTTCACGTGTGCCTGTGGTCTGTTGGCTCCGTAAGACAGGGGACTGCCCCTTTTGTGTTTTGTAAAGCACCATGAATAGAGAGCTTTGGGTATAAATAACACTGTGGTTTCTGCCCCCCAACAGGAAGTACAGCAGCCCTACCAGCTCCAGCTGCTGGTGGGGTTTGACTTTTCAGAGCAACCTCAATGTAAAAGAACTGTCTCCTGTGGAGAAGGGGCCCCCATGGAGCGGAAGTGCCGCAGAGCTGTGAGGTGCTTAGCATAGAGGGTGCCCATCGGGAAGAACCGGAGCTTGCGGGGGGGGGGGGGGGGGGTCGGGGTGGGCAAAGGTCTTTCCTCAGCTTTAGGCGGTCTGGCTTAGGGGACTTGGGCCCCAGACACAGTAGTCACAGAGACAGAGCCCAAACTCCACTCTGCCACTTGCTGGAGTCGCCGTCAGGCCATACAACGGGTACTGTTGGGCTGAGAAAAGACAGCCTATCTTCCAGACTGCAGCCAGATTAATTTTCCAAAAGCGCAGCTTTGAACATGCCTTTCTGCTGTTCCGAACTGGCAATGGCCCCCAACTGCCTGGCAGAGCAGTTGCTGTGGGGTTGGTGGCGCTCCGGGCTTTGCGGAGCTTCAAGTAAGTCTGTTAGGAACCTTCTCGAACCACATTTCCATCTACGCGGAGGAAGGGTGATTAGGTCACTGTATTGCTGGGCTGCTCAGAATGTCCGCAGAAGTCACTTGGGACACAGCTCTGAATACCGATTTTCCAGACTGTTAAAAAGCTGGTTGTGCGAAAAGCTCTCTCCTTACTGCCTGCCCCGCGCTGAGCACATTTCTTAATTTTTGTAGGATTTAGATGGTCACCTGTAACACAGAGCATCGTTGTATCTGCAGCATCTTGATCAATATTTGCTGCCTTGTAATTTTAAATTTTATATTATGATATTACTATCATCACTTAAATCTAGGAGAGAAAATAAATTAATTTGAAAATATGCTTGCTGAATGCCAAATGTCGCTCTGGAGTCTGGGGTGCGGGGCATTCACACACTACACACACACACACACACACTCACATACTACACACACACTCACACACACTACACACACACACACACACACACACACACACACACACACACACACACAGCCTCAACTTTCTCTCCACAGAGGTTTCTGCCCTGAACAGATAGGACATGCATAGTGAGTGAGGGCTTCTAGGTCCAGAGAGAACTTGTGGTGACCAGTTAGCTCCTCCCAGACCAGGGTTTCTCAACTTGTGAGTCTCGGCCCCTTTAGGTGTTTAATTACCCTTTCACAAGGGTCACCTAAGGCTATAAGAAAATACAGAGATTTATATTATGGTTCATAACAGTAGCAAAATTACAGTTACTAAGTAGCAGCAAAATAATTTTATGATTGTGGGTCACCACAGTGTGAGAAACTGTATTAAAGGGGTCACAGCATTAAGGAATGTTGGAAAGACTTAGACCACAGTCAGCCAGAGGTCAGTGTGGAGAATGTGTGCTCTCATGATGTCAGTGGCAGGGGACAGGAGGAGGCAACATAGTTCCACCCTGCTGCTCATAGCAACCTGAATCCTTTCCAGAAATCTTTCTCTGGATGAAGCTTGGGAAAAAAAAAAAAATATATATATATATATATATATATATATATATATATATATATATATATACACACACACACATTCATCCCAATTTATATATACATATAAAATTTGTATGTATGCTTGTTGTGCCTGTCTGTCTGTTTGTGCACCATCACATGCCTGAGTTGCCTTAAGGAGGTCAGAAGAAGGCCTCAGATCTTCTGGAACTAGAATCACAGATGACTGCTTGCTTCTTTGTGGGTGCTGGGACTCAAACCCTGGTCCCCACCCCAAAGAGCCCCAAGTGCTGTTAACTCCTGAGCCATTTCTCCAGCCCAGGAGCTGAGATTCTTGACTTTGCTGTAGTAAGAAACTTCACAATGAGTTTATTGTTATGAGGGAAATTGAGGTACCCTTTTGGGATCTTAGAAAGGCACTCAGAGGAAATCTCAAGGTCAAGTTTCTTAGGGTTCAGGAGGAAAGCGATCATGCAGGTAAGCTTTAAGTCTGGGCAGCTGCCAAGAGAATGGAGATGAAGGAGAAGGAGGAGGAGAAAGTTATGTCTGTCCAAGAACGTGGGTGTGGTCAGCAGTGGAGGTCCCTGCACGTCTGGGATTGAAAAGTGGAGGTCCCTGCACGTCTGGGATTGAAAAGACAACACAAACCCCATTTGTCTCTATTTTAGGACCAGGCCTGATGTCAGAAAGAAAGCAAGCAGTCCCAGGAACTAGGCCACAAGCCACCAGCCCCAGGAACAGACCGTAAATTCCAGGAACCAGGCCATAGGTGACCAGCTCCAGGAACAGACCATAAATTCCAGAAATAAGGTCATAAAACCCCCTCCCATAGAACAGCCTGGGGATAACCACAAGGATGGGAAAATATCTTATCTCAGGATGGGTCATCTGCGCTGGACAGTCCTGTCTCATCCTGTGGTTAAGCAGTCATAGCATCGGAATGTAGACCACTGACCACCTGGCACAAGCCAATCAGGAGCCGACCCCTGTGACCTCCCCTGCACCCACCAATGAAATTCTAGATGACTTAATCCACTTTTCAATATCAAAGAACTAATAATAGCAGCCAATCAAAGTTGTCCTGGTGTCACCACTTTGGCCTTTACCAGACACATTAGAGATTAGCTAATCCTTCTAGAGAGTTCCCCTGGTTCCCTAGAAGAAAGCCTGTGCGCCTTTGTCTGGAGTCGCCATTTGGAAGAATGGTTGACTGCTGTGTGCTGGTTGTCTCTGTTCTTTTTGTCTTTGTATTCTATCTGACTCTGGGTGATTTTTCAAACCCTTACAGGCTTCCGAGAACACGTGAGACACACAAGACCCAAAGGAGACCAGCATCACTGTAAAAGAGACCCAAACCAGAGCTGTCTACCAAAAGGGATGGCAGTGTCTGGACTGGAGTTTGGGTCACACCCTCAGCAACAATTTCCAGGGAAGGGCGATCATTCAGGTAGAAGGAGAAAACACAGGAAGGCAGAGCTCCTCTCTGTCAGTCCTGGCCTCTAGTCAGGACGAGCCAAGGACATTTTCTGATCCTGCCTAGGGACTACAATTCAAGCTACTCAGGTCGAGAGTCGTGGATCACTGAGCAATACCATAAGGACTCATGAGGAGGTGGACCTTGGAACAGACAGTAGGACTCCTGGTGGACCAGTGGTCGAGACACAAGACAACAGCAAACATCTGCAGTGATGGAAAGTGCCCACCTTGTAAAGGCGACGTCTTAAGTCTCAGATCCGCCTCTGTGAGTGAAAGTGCTACACTTCTTAGTGTCCTCCTTTCCAGTTTGTAAAACAAAGAGAGTTTACCAGATTAACGGTTCTCAACTGTGGGTCATGGCCCCTTTGGGGGTCAAATGATCCTTTCACAGGGGTCACCTGAGACCATCAGAAAACACAGAGATTTTACATTACGATTCCCAACAGTCATAAAATGATAGTTATGAAGCAACAACAAAAATAATTTTATGGTTGGAGAGTCATCACAACATGAGGGACTGTATTAAAGGGTCCCAGCATCAGGACGGCTGAGAACCACTGTGTTAGATGATCCATAAGGTTCCTTCCGGTCTCGCACTTAAACTCGGTCAGATCATCCAGCTAATGACCACACGCCAGCTGTATAGACTTGGTAGTGATGGAGGGCCCTGCATGCTTGCACCCATACCAAATTCATTGTTCAAATCTAACCACCTGTGTGACAGCAGAAGAGACTCGAGTAACGAGAGCAGGTAGATGAGAGAGTTGCCTTATAAGAGTCCCTCCACCTTGTGAGAACACAGTGAGCCAGTGGCATCTGTGAACTAGAGAGAGCCCCTGCTATCCTCTGGTACCCTAAGGAATAGAAAAGCTTCCAGTCCTCAAATGCAGATTGCTTCTATAACTGGCACATGGTATGATCTGCTTGGTGTGCCGTAGGCAAGATGTCAGCAGAAGGGAAGAGAAAGGCACGGGAAGAGAAAATGAAGTCCAGGGATTAGAGTGCTTGTTGCTCCTCCAGAGAACCTGAGTTCAGTTCCCAGCAGCTCACAGAGCCCTCTTCTCTCCCCTGCAGGCATCTGCATATACATATGCACACACACCAACACACAGAGAGTCACGTAAGTGAAAATAAAGTAAACCTTAAAAGGCAAAGAAAGAAAAAGAAGATGAGTTATACCCAGTCTTCTTAGGGGACCAGAAAGTGTAGTCTAGAACATGAGTTCACTTTCATTAAAGGATGACTGGCCTGGTCACTCATTAGTGAGATTTAAGACCAGACGCGATGGCACACATCTTTAAGGCAAAGGCAGTAGGATCTCTGTGAGTTTGAGGCTAGTCTGGTCTATATAGGGGATTTCAGACCAAGGTTACATAGTGAGATCCTCTCTCAAAAGTAGAACAGAGTCAAAGTGGCTCAGTGGGTAAAACACTTGGCACGCAAACCCGGTAACAGGAGCTCAATTCCCAGAACTCATGAAAAGTGTAAGAAAAGTGTTTACACGGTGGTCCCTTGGCCTCCACAAATCACATATTAACCTCCATACATCATAGATCACATGTCTGTATTGGCACACTCATGCTCACACATACACATATCACACACACAAAACAGTAATTAAAAAAAAAAGTCCCCATCAAAGCCATTCACAAATCAAATTAGTATCCTGACTCTGGCTTCTGAAATATGGTCAGAATGAGGAGACCAGCTCCATCCCTTCCGCTGAACTGAACTGAACTGTTACGTAGCTGAAAGTACTTGGCACTCAGGCCTGGGAGAAGCCATCCTTCATTGCATGTACTTGTACAGGTAGGCCGAGTATGGGACAATGTCCCCACACTTGACACCGAATTCCCTCAACTTATGGCGTTGAGCAACTTGTTTTAAAGCAGTTTAGATGGCCATTTGCATACACAAGCAAGCGCATTCTTTGACCTGAAGCCCATTCTACGACCCCTCTTATCCCTGTAGGTGACAAACAGTGACAAATTCGGAACTGGATATACATGGAGGGTTCCCAGTGTGCGCTTGGATATAGAGACCAATAAGAAAGGACGCACTTGTTAATGGTAATAGCTGCTTTACACTCCGCTTGCCTCTTGTGAATTATTTCAGCTCTCAGCTCTAAGAAAGACGGGTCATATTCCCTGACTCATGCTATCGGGCAAGTACCAGGAGAGCATTATAATATCCATTCTGACTACACCTGTGGGCCGGAGCCAAGGCGTGTGACTCTGCTGCAGTGAGGCGAGAAGCAGGAGATTCTATTTGTTTCTTTTTGTTCCACACACTGCTAGTTGCATTTCATTCATTCAACCAACCAGTCAGTCATTAAGTCTTTGGGAGTGTGTGTGTGAACGTGTAATGTATGCAATTGTGTGTATTCAAGTGTGTTCACCTACGTGCTTATGGAGGTCAGAGGGGGGCCATCAACTGTCTTGTTCTCAAGTCCTCATCTCATTGCCTTGAGACAGGGTTTCTCACGGGACTGGAGTTAGGCTAGCAGTCAGCAAACTCCAGTCATCCTCCTGCCTCTGTCTACTGCAGCTCCTGGGGTTACAAGTGCATCTGCCATGGCTTTTTACCTGAGTGCTTGAAATCTGAACTCAGGTCTCACCTGCACAGCAAGTCCTCTTACCCACTGAGCCTTCTCTCCAGCCCTTGACCAACCTTTTAAGGCTCCGTCCATACCTATGTTTTTAATATCAACAGTGGGGTTTAGTGTCAAGTATAATCTTATCTCCCAACTGCTCACAAGTAGCTAAAAAGTTGGACTTCTTAATGATGCTTCAAAAAAAGAGGGGAAGTCCTCGCGTGTGTTGTACTAATCTCCATCTCTTTTCGGTTCTAAGGGACTGCACTGGCTCCAAAGCCAAGATGTGCAGGGCTTGAACACTAGTTGGGCCATGACGAATGTCAACCCTTGGCAGGACTTATGTGACTACAAGAAGCTCCAAGTCTCTTGTTGAAAGTAAAGTCCCCAAAGAAGCCACCGGATGTCATGGTAATGAATGGTAAATAAGGTTTGTAAAGGGCCCAGATTAAACCCTATTGATGTAAAGAGCACCGTCAGTTTTTATGGCTGTTCTTGTCCTAAGTGCCAGGTTGTCAAGCCTGGAGTCCCTGCTTAGGGACCATTTTTTCCTCCGTGCTGGCATAAGAAGGGCAACACCCTTGGTGACACAGGGAGACTCCCAGATGGATATTATAGTCTACAGGGTGGTAAGAGCTGAACACAGCTAAACCATATAAGAGGGCCTGGGCTCATGTCTGAGGGCCAGCAACAGAACGCCTTCCTTCTGTCAGCAGCAGAACGTCTATCGGCCACCTTCTGCCACATAACAGTTCCACCCACAGGCGGGAACAACATGCACCTGGTACTTGGAGCTCGAATGGAGTAGAGAGGTCTGAGGGCGCTTAGCTACAGCCTGTGCCTCAGGTTGCCCACAGACCACAATGGTAAGTCTTTTCGAAATAGTAGCCAAGGAGACCACATTGGCTATTTTCATTTCTTATTCTGTTTTTCCTGTCCCCTTACCAGTTTCTCCTAAATGGCTTGATAATCATAAGAACACAACAATTCTCACAGTCTGTCTCAGGGGGTCCTGCCCACAAGAGAAGGTGCCACGCGGTACTAGGAATTTGTCTTAGAAGGGATCCAAGATTTGGCTTATTTACAAATAAAATGAAAACTGGGTCTGTCCCTCGCGGTAGGTGACATTTAGTAGCTTTAAAAAAATTGGTTAGAAGTACGTCTTATCTTTATATAAAAGTTTTACGTAACAATCTAATTTACCTAAATGTTAAAACATATATGAAAATATTTAATTATTACTGAAAGATAAAACATCAATAAAGAATTCTTTATGTATCTTACTGGCATTCTCTTTCTGTCTCTAAAACATTCATTTGCCCTTGGAAAATCCTGTTAGAAGAGACTGGAGGGATGGCTCAGCAGTGAAGATCACTCACTGCTCTCACACAGGAGAGGAATTGGCTTCCTATCACACCCACATCTGGGCGCCCACAGCTGTCTGTAACTAACTCCAGTTCCACAGAATCTGATGTCCTCTTCTGACCTCTTTGGGTACTGTGTGCCTGTGATGTGATGTATGTACACTCATGCAGGTATAAATATGTACATACATGCATATCTACATACATACATATACGTACATACATGATATGCATAAATAAAAGAATGAATAAATCTTTAAAATACATTTTCGGGTATAAGTGGAGACACACTGGCTTTTGGAAATGCAGAGGAAATAAACAGTAAATATAAAGACTGTCATTGAGAAGCCGTGCAGGTCCAGAGCATCCGTGTAGGCTGCACGAAGAGCTGTCACCTCCCCACTCTATATCCTCACCCGAACACTGCTATGGCCTCACAGGGAATTCCAAGAGCAGCTGACAAGAATGCATCTCAGGCTAGGTTCAGAAATCAGCTCCCTGTATCGGTGCAAACGGAAAATGGATTACTTCCGGATCGTGACCCCCTGAGAGGTATCTCTGAGACCAATGAAAATAAATCATTTTAATAGAGCTTCAGTCTTGCTGGCCATCCACTTCGTATGGAGAAGGAAGTGGTGTAGGTAAGAATGTATAGTGATTCAGAGGGAGTGGTAGACTGTATTGGTTTGCCGTGGGACCAGAAGGAACACATTGGAAGACAGAGAATGGAGGTTCATAGGGAAAACTACCTACAGGAGGGAGCACAGTAGACGTGGTAGAAATCACACATTAATCCTGGTATTTACTGCACAGGAGGCGCTCAGCAATTGGTAGGATGACTCCTCTAGGAGTCTGGCTAGCCTTTCTCCTCAGTGACTCCCTGATCCACGATCGTAATACCTACAGTGATAGAAACGTAGACAGTGCTTAAATACACAAAGTCAACTAAGATACTGCCCTGCCGAATGTCAGTGCCCAAATGGTTAACAACAGAAACTGACTCTGAGTCTGTAGTATAGTACCGTTCCTTGAGAAAGTAAACAAACAGAAACTTGGTGGCAGATTGACTATATGGGGCCCCTTTCGCTCTGGAAAGGGTAGCATTTTTCTCTGACTGGATGAACCAACTTTAGAGTCCCACAACAACAGGACTCAACATGTCTAACAGACAGCATCTCATCACCTTTAGGCCATTTTTCTTGAGAAAGGAGTGAACGGGTGACGTGAGTCTCTGAAATCCACTGTTCACATCATAGCAAACTGCTTAGCGGCTTCTAGACTAATAGGTTGTGGCCACTTTTTAGAGGTTCAAATGATACCCAATAAGAATGGGACATATTGAAATTTGGACTTCTAGCTAGAGGAGACATAGAATCTGTAGAAGGACTTAGTGGAGCACGCTGGTAAGAGTTCGGAGGACCACAGTGACAAGCGAAATGCAGGTAGTTGGTGTAAGCTCATGAGGTTTCAGAGGGCAACAAGGACTATATTGGGAACTGAGCTAGAGGTGGTTCAGGTTACATTCTGACAAGAGACCTGTGGCCTGAAAACTTGACAGAAACTGAATTCAAAAGCAGTAGAGAAAGAAAATTTAAGACCGCAAAGCTTAAGACTGTGGCATGACTACTGGTCTCAGCATTTAGCCATATTTTCAAGAACCGAGAGCAGACAAATAAAACAGATAGTTTTTTTTAAATGTGCCATTTGGTGAGGAAAGGAGTGTGAACACGTTTAGAGGTATGGTCGAGGAGACCTCAGAGAAAGCAGATGTAATTAAGAGAAGCCCTCAGTTTATAGGATAACAAGAAAAGTACACCGAAGACCAGACCCCATCCACAGAGAAAAGTGCCAATGTTTGGCAATGCAGATTTACTTGAAAAGAGAGTGTGAAACGAGAACGCACTGAAGTAGCTTCCTGCTTGGAACAATTGCCTAAGCAGACGTTTCCCCAGATCAACTTCCAAGCTGCTGTAAGCCACTTTAAATGTGGGAGAAGGGGGCTAGGCTGTAGGTGTTGGGACCTAGACGCTTGTATCAAGGTTTCACACAGTTGCTAAGGCAAGGTAATATATGTCAGGGTTGGGTTTTCTACAAAAACCAAACAAAACCCCGAGAGACTGATGCATGGAGTTGTGAAGGTGAAACCTACATTACAGTGGAGGCTCCAGCTAGAGATGTCAGGATTCTCAGCAGTCTGCGCAGGAAGACTGCAGACATGGGGTGTAACTGACCTGAGGAGGCCATGTGTTCTGCAGATGGCACAGCTGGAGGAATGAGCTGCTCAAGCCTTTAGTACCCAGATGAGGCTACCAAGAGTTCCAGATGCTGAACATGGAGTTGCAGGATCTGCTGTTTGCTTTGCTTTGCTGGTTTTCAGTCTTGCTTTGGGCTGATCTTTGCTTACTTACTTCCTTTTGAAATGAGGACATTTATTCTGTGACATTGTATATCAAAAAATGGAACTTTTTCTTTTTGGCTTTTGGAGGCAAGAATGGAACTTTCAAAAAATAATTTATTTTATGATCTCATGGTTAAGAAGAAAACTCTGACTTTTTTTTTTTTTGAGAAAGGGTCTCACTATGTAACCCCTGGCTGGTCTGAACCTTTCTATGTGGACCAGGTTGACCTAGAACTCCTACAGATCTACATGCCTCTGCCTCCCAAGTAGACAGCACTACTCAAACTGTTAAGACCATAGGGTCTCTGAAGTTGGAATTACTGAATTTTGCATTTTGAGATGACCATAAATCTACAGGATTGGGGGGTGGGTAGAATACTGTGGTTAAGATTAATGTGTTTGGGTATTGACAGGGCTGGGATGGTGATATTTAACCTTGACTGTCATTCTGATTGTATTTAGACTCACCTAGAAGACACGTCTGGGTGTAGGTGCAAGTGTGCTTCCAGAGCTGTTTAACCGAGGAAGACCCACTCTGAATGTGGGCGGCACAGGAACTGAGGATCTCAGACTGAATGAGGAAGAGGGAAGGTGGACCCTGGAATCCAGCTCCCGCCACCCCCACCCTGCTGCTCCCTGACTACAAAGGTAATGTGGCTGCCTCTTCACTGCTATGCCTTCCCCACTATGACCAACAGGACTGTCAAACCACAAGTTTTGTTTTGTCGGGGGCGTTTTGTCCTGGCAGTGAGACTAACACAGGACACCATCCTTCAGGATGCAGTGTACATCTAAAACCCTTCGCTCCTATTCAGTGTTTCCATTGAGTTCGATAGCTGGGCCTTAAATGCAAGGGGCAATCTCCCTCTCTGTCACTCCAGTGGTCCTCCAGGAGGGTGTCTGCTCCCCACCCTTACACGGTCCTAGTTCATTGGGGAGGTGCTCTTTACTAAGTGATATAAGGAAACCCAATCAAGAGCTATAGCCCAGTTCGCACTCTGAAAGCAGAGAAATCGGTCACCACACTGCCTGGGGCAACTGACCCTTAGCCTCATGAGGAGGCAGGACTACAGATGCACAAAGGGGCAGGAAGGCATATGTTGATACTCAGCTAAACCACCACAGTGACACTAGCTGCCTCCATCCCCAGACTGAACTAAGAATAAGCCGGTTCTGGCAATCATTGTGTAGTGAAGACATGGTTGAAAGGGCTCTGATCGCTCAAGGAATTGGCGGTGGCTCACTTCGTGAACTGAGCTCAGTGTTGGCTCAGTTAGCTGAGCCACCTGGCCTAGCAGAACGGCTCATAGACGACGATAGTAGTTGGATCGATTGAGACTAGTTATTGTTTTGGACCAGCTGTAGCATCGATGGCTATGGTTTATCTCAGTAAATCTGTCACCAGTTAGGACTTTGAATAATGTGTGGCAATGTGGAACAGACTTACCTTGAGAAGCACTTGGAGTGGGGTGGAGGGGTGGAGGGGTGGAGGGGTGGAGGGGTGGAGGGGTGGAGGGGTGGAGGTGCCGGGATAGACTGTAATGGGTGTTGTTGGTCGTCTGTTCCCACAGTGTCAGGTCCCACCCAGCTCCCAAGTGTTTAGATGCCTTCCTTCTCACGACTCAGACTTCCAACGTCCTTTATTTTACAATAGTTAGTTCATCCTGGCCCAGCCAAGGTCCCAGAGCGGTAAGTGTTTATACTCACAACCTTCGCCAGGTACACAGAGACGGAGGTGAGGACCGGGTCGGGGAGAGATAAAACTAACAGTGTTTGTACATCAAGGGATACCCTCCTTGGGAAAGGTATGCTTTGGGTCACGCTGTGCCTGGATCTTCACTTTAAATTATTACTCTTTAGCTTGGCTTCTTGTACCCCTCTGTTGCAGTAAAAATTTAAAAGAGCCGTTTCCTATCAGTTCCTGAGAGCCGGATCTGCTCACTCTGGCTGCTGCTCTGCCATTCGGTCTTCAAGACACCGTCTCTGGATTGTCTCCCTTTGAGCCACCCTCTCTGCGCCATCCCCTAGGTGGTAGTTACTACGCCTGGCACGCATGCGCGCGCACGCACACACACACACACACACACACACACACACACACACACACACACACACACACAATCTCGTTCTGCGGGCCCTTGCGTGTTCTCACAAAAATAACCAAATACATAAATAGGTAAACTTCGTGGACATAGTTGAGGAGAAAACAGTTTTTACACCCCTCCCCCCAAATATCTACCTCAACGTGGGATAACCACAGCAAGCAAGTCGGTCTTGGGTTACCATTTTCTCTCTTTACTAAGAATTGAGAGTTTCTCGTTGTGCCAGTAGTATTTACAGACAGGGACATCTGCAAATTATCAGGGATACATCACTGTGTAAACCGTTTGTCCAAAGGTATTTTGGACGTCTCTGATTTCAAGTTCTCAATCCTCTTGTCAGACCTTGTTCCAGACAGCATGTCCCAGGTGGTGTGGGGTATGCGTGCTTGGACGGCAAAGAGAATGGGGGTCTAGCCAACAGGCAGCCTAGCGAGGAAATTTGAGCAATATAAAAGGACTGGACCTCATGAGTATCCTGTCCCATCCCGCCCAGCTGTTTGACCTTGGCTACACTTTATGGTAAATGAATTAACTAACCTCTATATCACAGGATTAAAAAAAAATTAGATGACATACAGAAAGTGCTTTGCACGACTCCTGGTTGAAGTCAAGACATGGATCCGGCTAGAGAGGAAAGAATGGTGGGTTAGGGAGCCTTCCAGGGGCTTTGGGGACTTTTAGATCAAGTGAGGACAGAGGAGGAGGGAGGCGAGAGGAAACAATGCAGAGGTGTTTTCTCCTGGGTCAAGGGCCACAGTGCTCCTGGGTGAAGGAGTGTGGACCTCACATGGGCCAGAAGGGGCGACTGAGACACTGGGCCACCACGTGGCCATCAAACCCAACCCCCACGTCAGTCTCTGCCAGGCAGAAGTAGGTGAAGGGTGGAAGCCGGGAGACCGCGCCGCGGAGGCGGACGCCCGCTGCAGGTCTCCTAGCAACGCCAGCCCCGCCCCGCCCGGCCTGGAGCGCCGGCGCCCGAAAGCGGGGACCGGCAGGCCACGGTTGCCATGGCAGCGCAGCCGCCGCGCCTGATGCTGGCGGCTTCTGTGGGAAGCTCGGGCCCTGAGCCCCGCGTGGGCGGCCCGGCGGCGTCCCCAGATCTCCCCGAAAGGCGCAGCCACCGAGTCGCTCCTCGGGCGTAACCGGATCCCCTGCTCGTCCACGCCGACGGGGCGGGTCACGGCTTGGAGACTTTTTCAGTTCGAAGGGACGGAGTTGATCGTCCCGGCAAGGTCTAAACTCGGCAGAAACGTGCATGCGCGTCCCCTCACGCGCACACACCAGCGGCCTTGAGGCCGTGCGTCTTTTCCGCAAATGTTTTCTCCTGAAAGATTTGGTTTTTTAAGTCTAAGAAAGAGTATGTGCAGAAATCAGACAGGCTTCCAAATTCTGTCCTTGAAAACAACGTCGAAATAAAAGCTGCATTTCTTAAGGGCCATTTTTAGATCGCAAATGTCTGAATCCGGACTGGCAATCTGCAGTGGGCTTCACCGGGAGAATCCGGTTAGAGGTTTTAAATTTTAAACCGTTTACGCCACCCCACTCCACTCCCACTAGGGCAATAGTCTCGCTAGGGCAGAAGAAGCCACTTGCAAATACAAAGCTCATTCTCTGGCTTGAGAGTATTTTTAACTGAGGCGGAGTCAGTCACGTGTTTGTGATTTTAATCAAATTGACAAGGGCTCGGAACAGGAAAAGCTCGCCATCTAATTCGAACACAACATTAGGGACATCGTGAAGCAGCCTCTTTGGTCTTGTTCGAATCAGAGCTTTTCACATCTTAATGTTCTGCATATAATTTCCTCGATCCACTGCAACTGGAAAATTTAAATGAAACCCTATTTCTTAGATTCATTTTTATGGTAAATGTCTCTGGGCTGAGATTATGCATATTTCTCGATCAACAAGAAACCGGAGCAGCAATCACCGTGAATTGAGCACCTCGCTGATTGAGCAACACTTGAACCTGGAGGCACGAACAGCCCTAATCTCAGAGTGAAAATCCTTCACGGTGTATTTCAAAAGAGTATTTACAGCTAACCTTTTCCACTCCGAAGGATCATTCACTTGCAACTTTCCTATCCTTCGCTTTGTCAGAGTAATCGCTTTAAAAAAAAAAAAAAAACCCAACTACTTTTACCTACTTTTTAGTTTGTAGCTGGAGAGATGATCATATAAAAAAGTATTTATGGGGAGGCAGATGAAATGACTCAGCAGGTAAAGGCGCTTGCCCTGCAAGCCTGACAAGTTAGCAGGATCCCTGGAAGCCATATAAAGATGTCAGGAGAGGACGCAGAGCCTGGCACACCTGTACCCACACACAGTGGTGACAGATGTCGGTGACTTGAGTTTTTAAAGTATAGCCAGATGTGGTGGAACACGCCTGTTATCGCAGGCAGAAGCAGGAAGACCACTGCAGGTTGGAGGCCAGCCTGGTCCACACAGTGAGACAACATCTAAAACAATAACAATAACACAAAAGAGCATAGTTTTAAAGTAATAACCGCTGTTTTTGTGCGGGGAGGGGGGGGGAGAGAGAGAGAGAGAGAGAGAGAGAGAGAGAGAGAGAGAGAGGAGAGAGAGAGAGAAAGAGAGGGAGGAGAGAGAGAGAGAGGGAGGAGAGAGAGAGAGAGAGAGAGAGAACACATCTCATGTAGCCTAGGCTGGTTTTGTAATTGCTCTGGAGCCAAGGCTAGCCTTGGATTCCGGCTCTCCTACTCCACAGGAACGCACCATCATGTCTAGCTATGAATCCAGGTGTGTGGAGACACGCATAGCCATTCTCTTAATCGTTTTCTCCTCCCAGTATCAAAACAGAACCTTATAATTTATGTGGTGGAGAGGAGAGGATTAATTCTGACAGCAAAATCAAGTATCTGAAAGTAACAACCTCCTGTTTAGTTGGTACTGGGGGAGAAACACAAAGAATCTATGCTACTAAGGTATACTCTGTACATTTTTCATGGAAAGGGCAAATCGGTGAATTGGCTTAGGATTTGCTGGTTTAAGTGTGAGGATAGTAGAAACCACGGTGAATTTTATCATTAAATTAACCCTTGCGAATGTTTTTTTATTTGGTAATTCTCACCATTTCTCTGATGTGTCTTCACTGTCCTATGGGTCTTCCTCACAAAGGCTGTATCTTGGTAGGAGCCCGGAACAACTCGACTGCAGGATATTGGAAAGGGTCCACAAGCATTTGGCAAATCGCATCGCTCAGATCAACTCTTTCACAGCCAGGTTGGACTTGTTGTCTTGGGGTTGTGGGGGAGGGGGGTTGTTTGTTTTTGTGTCTCAGATGAAAGCTGAGTTAGGCACGTGACTTAGCCCAACTGTCAGTTCTAGGGAGCCCACAGGATTTACGCGTGTCCTACTTTATTAATAATCCACAGCTCGGAGGCCCCGACAAGCTGTCGAAGTAGGCCTCGGGATGGCGAGGTTTCTGTCTCACCGTTTATGGCTAGTGCTTCCTCAGGAACCTAATATTTATCAAACGCTAGCTCCTTTCTCGAGTTCTCCTTCCCTTTGCCAACCACCAACAACCTTAGGTGCTAAGTGTCTTATCGTTGCTCCAGCCTACCGGCCTCTTATCTAATCCCGTTCTAAACTCCGCTAGACGCCTTATCTACACAGCTTTCATCTTTTAGCGGATAAGCCGCTAATATGAACTGCTTAACCTTTCCCCGTTTTTCCAGATTTCTCGACTCTCACTCATTTGCCTACACCTTTACGCTTCCCGTTCCGTCCCTTCTATAGTGCGACGAAATAAAGCGAAACGCGCATCTTGTCACCTCAGAAATGTTCCCACAAAATGTGCGGCATTCTCGTTGAGCTCATACTTACTTCTCTTGACCGTGGCACCGTGCAGATGTTTCTGGCATTGGAAGATGCTCCCACCCTGGACTATTCCTTCTTGTCAAACTATAAGACCACACGGAGTCCTCAACTCACCCCCGGCCCTTGGAGGAGGTGTTTAGGGAGTTAGTTAATCGATTAGACTCTGGACACAGACATGATTTTAACACCTAGTACCTGTGTGCGTTTGTATTTCTAGCTGTCTTTCATTGCTGTGACAATGACACCCGACACAGGCGACATGAAAAAAGGAACCAGGTTTATGGTTTCAGAGGTGCGGGGTGTAGTCTGCAGCTCCATGATTTTTGCACTTAAGGTGCAACAGGGCAGCATGGTTTCAGGACAGGGTTAGGACAAAGCTACTTAATTCTTGGGAACTAAGAAAGAGTCGGAAAGAAATCGCACCCTCAGTGAGCCACTTCCTCTGCCCGGGTCCCATCTTCCGACAATGCCATCAGATTATCACCCCATCAATGGATCAACTCGCTGACTTAGTCAGAACCTTTCTGTCCTAATCACTGTCCTTAGGCCCTGGACTCTGAGGCAGTGTGTAACCAGGCTCTCAGCACATGAGTCTAACCGGTGGTGCCTCGTGCCTTCATTACAACAGGTCTTTAGGCCTCGAGTTACCCATCTGCTCCTTAACTTCGGGGACTTTGAAGGATGAAGTGAGATCAGCCTTGTGAGGTGGATGGCATTGTGGTCAGTGTATCAGCCCCGACTGGCAAAAACATCATCACTAATATCAACATTAAAACATTGGCTATGATGATGCATGAAATCCCAGAGTTGGGGGGGGGGTGCTGAAGCAGGAGGATCACCATGAGTTTCAGCCCCACGCACACAGTGAGAACATATCTCAAAATAAAAACCAAACCACCATTTATTATTATTATTATTATTATTATTATTGTTGTTGTTGTTGTTGTTGTTGTTGTTGTTGCTAGTATTATTATTCCACCATCATTGTTCCCAACTGACCTCACCTGACTTTGTGCTAGACTGTTCACCAACAAATGGAAGATACAAGACAGACACTTTGATGAAAAGGACTGGGGGGTGGGGGGGGTTACAAGGAAAAAGGGAAAATCCAGTGCTCATGGGCATTGTACACAGATATCTTGGAAGTCTAGAGCACGATGTGGGTAACAAGATGCTTAAGATGGAGAGCGGAATGAAAGGACAGCTCATCAGAGAATGGCTTTCATGAAATTAGCAATAGCATAATCGGATGAAACCTGGAAAAAAGTGCTCTCTAAACTACTCCTGAGATGGTGAGGCCGGGGAAAATATGGGAAAAGAGGAGACTCCTGACCACACTGGAGGACTCAACCAGAACAGGGCTCCCTGCCAGGGCTTGGAATCCACTGTAGGGAGTTTAAGCAAAAGAAGTGTGTGCTGGGGTGTGTAGCTCCATGCTTGTTCAGGCTGAGGAAATGCTCTGGCCTAAGGAATGGCTGTCCACACTGCAGTCACCACAGGAACCCCCACCTTGTCTGCAGTAGGAAAGTGTTCTTGTAGCCGCTAGCTGGGGAGCCCCACCTTGACAGCCACAGTCAGAGATCGCTGCCCTGTTAGGAAAACACAGACATCAGACAGGGAGCATCATGGTCAGGGAATCTCTGCACCGGGGCCAGCTGCAGAACCATGACATCCTTATGGAATCTCACCAGCCAAACGGATGGCCCACCCCTCGCTTGACACCTACAAAGCTGGTGATTACACACTGGGGCCTCTGTTAACCGGGTGGAAGAAATGGTCAATGACTCCGAGAGCAAGCTTGCCAACAGAAACAGCAGAAGTCAATGCTGGAAGCAGGCAAGCACACCCCGAGAAGCCGGTTTATATTTAGAACCTCGCTTCAAGGAACTCTGAGAAATGAGTTTGTGGTATTCCTCTCTACAGCAGAGGAACACATAGGAAGAGGTAGGGACGACTCACATGCACAAATCTTCTCTGCCCACTCAGAGTCCCAGCTTTAGCTGTGAAATGCATACACTCCCCACCGAATGGAGCTTCTGACGAGTCAGAAAGAGAAAATACAAGTCCTCATAAACACGATGCCAGCTTTCCAGGGGGAAACCAACACTTCTCATATATGTAACCTATTCACCTCATGTCCTATCACCAACCAGCAGTTCTCAACCTGTGGGTTGTAACTCCTTGATATCAGATACCCTGTATAACAGATTTACATTATGATTCATAACAGTAGCAAAATTACAGTTATGAAGAGGCAATTAAATAATTATGTGGTTGGGGATCACCACAACGTGAGGAACTGTATTAAAGGGTCACTAGATTAGGAAGGCTGAGAACCAGCGCTCTAGACTGAAGGACAGTCAGTCACAACCAACACTCTCTTTATGGACCCTTAGGGACAAGGGGGAAAGAATAGAAGGGGAAGTTGTTTGTATGTGTAAGAGATACAAATAGAGTAAGACAAAAGACAAGTAGCTACCATGTCCTTCTTGTTGGCTATTTGACTTGAGTCTTAATTGGAATTTATGTCTTCCTTCCCTTGTTTCCCATCCCGTATAACCTGTGGTCCCAGTTTTTCCCAGACTTCTTGTCCTAGTGGGGTATTGGCCTAAGCCTTCATTACTGTGGGATCCAAGTTCTAGGGTTGTGGAAGCCTTCCCTGGCCTTTGCCTCCACCTTTTGCAGTAGCAAGGGGCAGTTCAGAGAACAGACTGGCCCTCAGCGAACCTAATTGCTGTCCATTTTCAAGGGCCACCACAAGCACCCCTGGAACCTCAGACCAGTCTCCATTCTAACCCAATGACACTGAGTGTTTCCCCCCTGATAAAAATGTCTCTCTTGAGTCTGCAACCTCTAAGTCAACCCAAATCCCAAAGTCAACATGGTTTAGATTTTAAGCATTGTGGTGGTTTTGAATGAGAATGGTTGACTACTTGATTTCCAGTTGGTGAAACTGTTTGGGAAGGGTTAGGAGACATGGCCTTGATGGAGGAGATATGTTAATGGCAGGCTTGATGTTTCAAAAGACCGCCATTCCATGTTCTCTCTCCCATCTCCTACTCTCAGATTAGATGTTCCTGCCACCATGCCTTTGATCTTCTGTCCTGGACTAATTGAACCATAGACCCAACTGAACACTTCCTTTCGTAAGTTGCCATGGACACAGTGTTTTGTTATAACAAAACAGAAAATGAACTAATACAGACATCAAACGATTTAAGAAGATTAGTTGTGTAACTTTTATGTTTTATGTCCAGAAGAACTTTTCATGTTTTTAATGTTTTATTTGAGAATGAAGCATTTTGCTCAAATGCTTAAACAGACTGACTAGTTTTGCGTTTCTAAATAAGAATGATAATTGATTCAGGCTTATGATTACTAGATTGAAATATTCCCATATTTGTAACAAAGTATCAGAACACTTAAGCACACTTTAAGCAGCAGACTTATAAAATTGTGTCATTATAAATCAGACATTCATATCGTTATAAGATTCAACAAGGCTTATTAGATTTACAAGAATGATACAGATGCTTGGGAACTTTTCGGTTAAAATAGGCATGAGTTAATGTTAAAAGGAAGTCTAATACACCAAATACACAATCTACTTTAAAATATTTAAAGGCATTTTAACTTGAGTGAAACAAGTTTTACTTGTTTTACAAAACATAAGATGTATAAATTGAATGTGAGGTAGATGTTGACAAGCCTTTTCAATCGATGGCCAGAGAGTAAATGTCTAAGGCTTTGTGGGTTCTGTTACAGCTACGCTACTCAGTTTGAACAACACAAAACAACTGTAGACACTACATAAGTAAGCAAATATGGCTGTGTTCCAACAAAACTTTGCTAATACAAGAGGGCGGCCTGACTCAGCCCACATGCTAGAATTGGACAGCCTCAAAGCTAAAAGACTGAGACGTTTTCAATGTATATTTTCAGTTTATACTTTACTATGTCAAATGTTAACTAGTTTTTTTAAAAAGCCAAATGGAACCATCGAATGACTTTTGCAGTCCACACAAATCACCCTCAAAAGTATCCAAACATCAAAAATTAAATGTGCTCTCTGACTTTGCAGATGATGACGTGAACCTTAACGAAGTAGATTTTGGGGTCTGAGGCCAGGCTTCCATGCCTATGTCACCTACTCAAGTAGCTCAGCTACTGTGGGGGGGGGGGCGGAGGAGTGTTCATTGTTTAACTTTTGATGGTTGTAAATCAAAATCTGCAACTGAAGCTATCTCATAGATTCTTAAAATATTAAAAAGAGACATTATGTATAAGAATGGACATTGAGAGTCTCTTTAAGAATAGAGTGCTACCATCCCAACTACAATATAAATGCTCTTGCAGTCCATTCCCAGAAATGACACGAGTTTAGGGTAAGGTTTTGTTTTGTTTTTTAAAAACCATGTTTATACTCAAATATTCAATATCTTGGTGGTCACTCATCTATAAAGTCCTGCCGGTCAGATTTTAAACTAATGCAATACTCAAAAAATCTGTGTCTTTAAGGTACAAATTTAACCTAGGCATCTTATCATTTCAACAGGTACAAGTACTTTGTCTGGAAAATCAAATTGGTAAGATTCCTTTTTGCTCTGCTCTTTTGACTAATTTAAAATGGGGAGCAGAAATGAAGGCAAAGAATAGGCAAAGTAACGTGACCATGAAAGTGTGCACAGCTTAATTAGATCCCAAAAGAAAGTTGAGGGCAGTTATGATGAACCCCCTTTGTATCTGTAGATCTGCTTGGTCGGTATATTGCAAAGCTCACACAATGTACACTGAGGAAGGTTCCAAACGTGATTTACAGTTCAGAATGCAGCCTCTGGTCGTCTCCAAGTTTCTCCATGTGAACAGTTTGGAATCATGTTTGGAAAACAACGATCATGCCTTCTGGTTTCTGCCTGCACCAAGAGCTGAGCTGGTCCCCACAGATCTCTGTAACCAAATCCCGTGGAGAAGAGAGCTGGACTCTCAGAAGTGTGGACAATCCTGAGAGCTCAGGGGAGACCACTACTTCTGCTCACATTCCTGGCCCAAGTGGAACCCACCTACTGTGGTCTGGGCACAAGAACCTAGGAGCAGTCAGGGGCAGGATCCTTCCAATTTCTGCCTGCACCTGGAGCTGACCCTGTGCCACAGCTCTCTGTACCAAGATTTGGCCAAAAGAAAACAGGTCTACAGGAGTGCTGACACACAGGCTTACAGGAGGGTCAAGCCACTGTCACAGACAGCAAGACAAGCTAATACCAGAGACAACTTGATGGCATGAGAGGCAAGCAGAGGAATCTAAGCAACAGAAACCAAGACTACTTGGCATCATCAGAGCCCAGTTCTTCCACGAAAGCAAATACTGGATATCCCAACACACTGCAAAAACAAGAGTTAGATTTAAAATCATATCTCATGATGATGATAGAGGACTTTAAGAAGGACATAAATAACTCCCTTAAAGAAATACAGGACAACAGAAGGAAACAAGTAGAAGCCCTTAAAGAGGAAATACAAAAAATCCCTTAAAGAATTACAGGAAAACACAGGTGAAGGAATTGAACAAAACAATTCATGATTATAAATGTAAATAGAAACAATAAAGAAATCACAAAGGGAGACAACCCTGGAGATAGAAAACACAGGGAAGAGATCAGGAGTCATAGAGGCAAGCATCACCAACAGAATACAAGAGATCGAAGAGAGAATCTCAGGGGCAGAGGACACCATAGAAAACATTGACAAAACCGTCAAAGAAAATGTAAAACACAAAAAGCTCCTAGCCCAAAACATACAGGAAATCCAGGACTCAATGAGAAGGTCAAACCTAAGATAATAGGTATAGAAAAGAGTGAAGACTCCCAACTTAAAGGGCCAGTAAATATCTTCAACAAAATTACAGAAGAAAACTTCCCTAACCTAAAGAAAGAGATGCCCATAAACATACAAGAAGCCTACAAAACTCCAAATAGATTGGACCAGAAAAGAAATTCCTCCTGTCACATAATAGTCAAAACACCAAATATACAAAACAAAAAAAGAATATTAAAAGCAGTAAGGGCACATGGTCAAGTAACATATAAAGGCAGAACTACCAGAATCACACCAGACTTCTCACCAGAGACTATGAAAGCCAGAAGATCCTGGGCAGATGTCATACAGACCCTAAGAGAACACAAATGCCAGCCCAGGCTACTATATCCAGCAAAACTCTCAATTAACATAGATGGAGAAACCAAGACATTCCATGACAAAACCAAATTTACACAATATCTTTCTACAAATCCAGCGCTACAAAGGATAATAGATGGAAAACTCCAACACAAGGAAGGAAACTACACTCTAGAAATAAAAAAACAAGAAAGTAATCTTCTTGTAACCCAAAAGAAGAGAGACACACAAACATGATTCCATCTCTAACAACAAAAATAACAGGAAACGGGGTTGGGGATTTAGCTCAGTGGTAGAGCGCTTGCCTAGCAAGCGCAAGGCCCTGGGTTCGATCCTCAGCTCCGAAAAAACAAACAAACAAACAAACAAACAAACAAACAGGAAACAACAATCACTATTCTGTAATATCTCTTACCATAAATGGATTCAATTCCCCAATAAAAAGACATAGACTAACAGACTGGATACATAAAGGGGACCCAGCATTTTGCTGCATACAAGAAACACACCTCAGTGACAAAGACAGACACTGCATCAGAATAAAAGGCTCAAAAACAACTTTTCCAAGCAAATGGCCCGAAGAAACAAGCTGGAGTTACCATTCCTAATATCAAATAAAATCAACTTTTGACCAAAAGTTATCAAAAATATAAAGAAGGAGACCTCATATTCATCAAAGGAAAAATCTACCAAGATGAACTCTTAATCCTGAATATCTATGCTCCAAATGCAAAAGCACGTACATCCATAAAAGAAATCTTATTAAGCTCAAAGGACACATTGCACCTCATACAATAATAATGGGAGATTTCAACACCCCATTCTCATCAATGGACAAAACAAGGAAACAGAAACTAAACAAAAATATGGAGAAACTAACAGAAGTTATGAACCAAATGGATTTAAAAGATATTTATGGGGTTGGGGATTTAGCTCAGTGGTAGAGCGCTTGCCTAGGAAGCACAAGGCCCTGGGTTTGGTCCCCAGCTCCGAAAAAAAGAACCAAAAAAAAAAAAAAAGATATTTATAGAACATTTCATCCTAAAACAAAAAAAATATATCTTCTTCTCTGCACCTCATGGTACCTGATTCAAAATTGACCATATAATTGGACATAAAACAGGCCTCAACAGATACAAGAAGATTGAAATAATCCCATGCATCCTATCAGATCAACACAGACAAAGGCTGGTCTTCAATAACAACAATAATGACAGAAAGCCCACATACACATGGAAGCTGAATAATGCCTTACTCAATGATAACTTGGTCAAGGAAGAAATAAAGAAATTAAAGACATTTTATAATTTAATGACAATGAAGGTACAACATACCCAAATTTAAAGGACACAATGAAAGCAATGCTGAGAGGAACACTCATGGCTTTGAGTGCCTCCAAAAAGAGACTGGAGAGAGCATATATTAGCACCTTGACAGCACACCTAAAAGCTCTAGAACAAAAAGAAGCAAATACACCCAAAATGATCAAACTCAGGGCTTAAATCCCCCAAGTAGAAACAAAAAGAACTATACAAAGAATCAACAAAGCCAGGAGCTGATTCTTTGAAAAAAATCAAGATAGATAAACCCCTAGCCTACTAACCAGAGGGCAGAGAGAGAGAGAGAGAGAGAGAGAGAGAGAGAGAGAGAGTATTCAAATTAACAAAAACAGAAATGAAAAGGGAGGTATAACAACTGAATCTGAGGAAATTAAAAAATCATCAGATCCTACTACAAAAGTCTGTATTCAACAAAACTAAAAAATCTGGAGGAAATGGACAATTTTCTAGACAGATACCAGGTACCAAAGTTAAATCGGCATCAGATCCACTCATTAAAGAGTCCCATGGTAGGCAGCACCCCACGAGCAAACTTGAGCCTCGGGACCACAGGTAAGACCAACTTTTCTGCTGCAAGAGACCTGCCTGGTGAACTCAGGACACACAGAGGCAAAATTCCTCTAGGACCGGGCACTTCCTGTGTTTACCGGGAGTCCCAAACCCGCGGATCCCGGCCCGCAGCAGTTCTCTGCTCCCAGACCCCTTGGGAGAGAGACCTCACCGCCTGGTCAGGTGGGCACTCCTGAGGCTGCAGACCGGAAGAGACCACCAACACTGCTCACCCCTGCCCACATCCCTGGCCCAAGAGGAAACTGTATATGGCCTCTGGGTTCCCGTGGGGGAGGGCCCAGGAGCGGCAGGACCCCTGCGCCTGAGACACCGCCGGAACCTGAAGGGACAGACCAGATAAACAGTTCTCTGCACCCAAATCCCGTGGGAGGGAGAGCTAAACCTACAGAGAGGCAGACACGCCTGGGAAACCAGAAGAGACTGCACTCTGCACACATCTCTGACGCCAGAGGAAAACACCAAACGCCATCTGGAACCCTGGTGCACGGAAGCTCCCGGAAAGGGCGGTGCAGATCTTCCTGGTTGCTGCCGCCGCGGAGAGCTCGTAGGCAGCACCCCACGAGCAAACTTGAGCCTCGGAACCACAGGTAAGACCAACTTTTCTGCTGCAAGAAAGCTGCCTGGTGAACTCAAGACACAGGCCCACAGGAACAGCTGAAGACCTATAGATAGGAAAAACTACACGCCCGAAAGCAGAACACTCTGTCCCCATAACTGACTGAAAGAAAACAGGAAAACAGGTCTACAGCACCCCTGACACACAGGCTTATAGGACAATCTAGCCACTGTCAGAAATAACAGAACAAAGTAACACTAGAGATAATCTGATGGCGAGAGGCAAGCGCAGGAACCCAAGCAACAGAAACTAAGACTACATGGCATCATCGGAGCCCAATTCTCCCACCAAAGCAAACAAGGAATATCCAAACACACCAGAAAAGCAAGATCTAGTTTCAAAATCATATTTGATCATGATGCTGGAGGACTTCAAGAAAGACGTGAAGAACTCCCTTAGAGAACAAGTAGAAGCCTACAGAGAGGAATCGCAAAAATCTCTGAAAGAATTCCAGGAAATCATAAATAAACAAGTAGAAGCCCATAGAGAGGAGTCACAAAAATCCCTGAAAGAATTCCAGGAAATCATAAATAAACAAGTAGAAGCCCATAGAGAGGAGTCACAAAAATCCCTGAAAGAATTCCAGGAAAACACAATCAAACAGTTGAAGGAATTAAAAATGGAAATAGAGGCAATCAAGAAAGAACACATGGAAACAACCCTGGATATAGAAAACCAAAAGAAGAGACAAGGAGCTGTAGATACGAGCTTCACCAACAGAATACAAGAGATGGAAGAGAGAATCTCAGGAGCAGAAGATTCCATAGAAATCATTGACTCAACTGTCAAAGATAATGTAAAGCAGAAAAAGCTACTGGTCCAAAACATACAGGAAATCCAGGACTCAATGAGAAGATCAAACCTAAGGATAATAGGTATAGAAGAGAGTGAAGACTCCCAGCTCAAAGGACCAGTAAATATCTTCAACAAAATCATAGAAGAAAACTTCCCTAACCTAAAAAAAGAGATACCCATAGGCATACAAGAAGCCTACAGAACTCCAAATAGATTGGACCAGAAAAGAAACACCTCCCGGGAAAGGGAATAACACTTGAAATGTATATAAGAAATACTCAAGTTAATAAAAAAAAAAAAGAGTCCCATAACTCCTAACAAAATAGAGGCAGTTATTAAAAGTCTCCCAACCAAAAAATGCCCAGGACCAGATGGGTTTAGTGCAGAATTCTATCAGACCTTCATACAAGACCAAATACCAATACTGTCCAAAGTATCCCACAAAATAGAAACAGAAGGAACACTACCCAGTTCCTTCTATGAAGCCACAATTACGCTTATACCTAAACCACACAAAGACCCAACAAAGAAAGAGAACTTCAGACCAATTCTCCTTATGAATATTGATGCAAAAATACTCAATAGAATTCTCGAAAACCAAATCTAAGAACACATCAAAACAATCATCCATCATGATCAAGTAGGCTTCATCCCAGGTATGCAGGGATGGTTCATTGTATGGAAATCCATCAACGTGATCCACTACATAAACAGACTCTAAGAAAAAAAAACCACATGATCATCTCATTAGATGCTGAGAAAGCATTTGACAAAATTCAACACCCCTTCATGATAAAAGTCTTGGGAAGATCAGGAATTCAAGGCCCACACCTAAACATAGTAAAAGCCATATACAGCAAACCAGTAGCCAAACATAAAACTAAATGGAGAGAAACTTGAAGCAATCCCACTAAAATCAGGGACTAGACAAGGCTGCCCACTCTCTCCCTACTTATTCAATATAGTTCTTGAAGTCCTAGCCAGAGCAATCAGACAACAAAAGGAGGTCGAAGGGATACAAATTGGAAGGGAAATCAAAATATCACTATTTGCAGATGATATGATAGTATACTTAAGTGACCCCAAAAGTTCCACTAGAGAACTACTAAACCTGATAACTTAAGCAAAGTGGCTGGGTATGAAAAATTGGGGAAATGACAACCTTCACAATAGTCACCAATAACATAAAATACCTTGGTGTGACTCTAACCAATAGTAAAAGATCTGTATGACAAGAATTTAAGTCTCTGAAGAAAGAAATTGAAGATCTCAGAAGATGGGAAGTTCTCCCATGCTCATAGATGGGCAGGATTAATATAGTAAAAAAATAACCATTTTGCCAAAAGCAATCTACAGAATTCAATGCAATCCCCATCAAAATTTCAACTCAATTCTTCATAGAGTTAGAAAGAGCAATTTGCAAATACATTTGGAATAACAAAAAACCCAGGATAGCAAAAACTATCCTCAACAATAAAACATTTTCTGGGGGAATCCCTTACCTCAGGCTATATTACAGAGCAATAGTGATAAGAAATGTATGGTATTGGTATAGAGACAGGCAGGTAGATCAGTGGAATAGAATTGAAGACCCAGAAATGAAGCCACACACTTATGATCACTTGATCTTTGACAAAGCAGCTAAAATCATCCAGTGTAAAAGAAAAGAAAAAAAAAACAGCTTTTTCAACAAATGATTCTGGTTCAACTGAAGGGCAGCATGTAGAAGAATGCAAATCGATCCATTCTTATCACCCTGTACAAAGCTTAAGTCCAAGTGTATCAAGGACCTCCAGATCAAACCATATACACTCAAACTAATAGAAGAAAAAGTGGGGAAAGCCTCAAACACATGGGCACTGGGGAAAATTTCCTGAACTGAACACCAATGGCTTAAGCTCTAAGATCAAGAATTGACAAATGGGACCTCATAAAACTGCAAAGCTTCTGTAAGGCAAAGGACACTGTCATTAGGACAAAACAGCAACCAACAGATTGGGAAAAGGTCTTTACCAATCCTACATCTGATAGAGGGCTAATATCCAATATATACAAAGAACTCAAGAAGTTAGAGTCCAGAGAGCTAAATAACCCTATGAAAAAGTGGGGTACAATGATAAACAAAGAATTCTTAGCTGAGGAATATCGAATGACTGAGAAGGACTAAAGACTTAGTCATCAGGGAAATGCAAATCAAAACAACCCTGAAATTCCACCTCACACCAGTCAGAATGGCTAAGATCAAAAACTCAGGTGACAGCAGATGCTGGCAAGGATGTATGGGAGAGAAACACTCCTCCATTGTTGGTGGGATTGCAAGCTGGTACAACCACTCTGGAAATCAGTCTGGTGATTCATTAGAAAATTGGCCATAGTACTACCTGAAGACCCAGCTATACCTCTCTTGGGCATATACCCAAAATATGCTCCAACATATAAAAAAGACACATGCTCCACTATGTTCATAGCGGCCTCATTTATAATAGCCAGAAACTGGAAAGAACCCAGATGCCCTTCAACAGAGGAATGAATACAGAAAATGTGTTACATCTACACATTGGAGTACTACTCAGCTATCCAAAACCATGACTTCATGAAATTCATAGGCAAATGGATGGAACTAGAAAATATCATCCTGAGTGAGGTAACCCAATGACAAACACATACACATGGTTTGCACTCACTGATAAGTGGATATTAGCCCAAAAACTTGAATTACCCAAGATATAATCCACAAACCACATGAAGCTCAAGAAGAAGGATGACCAAAGTGGAGATGATTTAGTCCTTCTTAAAAGGGGAAACAAAAATATTCATAGGAGCATATATGGTGACAAAGTTTGGAGCAGAGACTGAAGGTATGGCCATTCAGAGCCTGCCCCACCTGGGGATCCAGCCCATATATATATACAGCCACCAAACTTAGACAATATTGATGAAGCCAAGAAGTGCATGCTGACAGGAGCCTGATACAGCTGTTTCCTGAGAGGCTCAGCCAGAGCATGACAAATACAGAGGTGAATGCTAGCAGCAAACCATTGAACTGAGAACGGAGTCCCCATTGGAGTAGTTAGAGAAAGGATTTAAGGAGCTGAAGGGGTTTGCAACCCGTAAGAACAACAATATCAACCAACCAGAGATCCACCATCCAAAGAGTACACATGAACAGACCCATGGCTCCAGCTGCAGAAGTAGCAGAGGATGGCCTTGTTGGACACCAATGGGAGGAGAAGCCCTTGGTCCTGCCAAGGCTGGACCCCTGCAGTGTAGGGGAATGTCAAGGTGGGGGAGGCGGGAATGGGTGGGGGAACACCCTCATAGAAGTAAGGGGAGGGATGATGGGGTACAGGGTTTATGGTTGGGAAACCAGGAGAGGGAATAACATTTGAAAATTAAATAAAAAGTATCCAATAAAAAAAAAAAGAAAGAAAGAAGAAAATAATCATGTGATTCTTTGGGTTCTAGATTTTTCTTGTTTGTACTGTAATTTATCTGCAGAGTTCCTGGGGTATATTGAGAGAATGCAGGAAACAAATCAACATTCACATTCTCTTCTCGACATTTGTCTATCAAGGGTTTGCCTCTTTAGTCTGCTGGTTCATTTTATTTAGTCTAATCGTCTCCCTGTAAGAAACACTGTGGAGGAAGAGTGTCTAAGATATATGTTTTCATGCTGGCATTGAAAAGCAGACATAGAAATTAAATATGGAAATCCCAACATGCTGAGATAAATTTACAACTACAAAGATGTAATTTCCGGTCGGGTCCTTTCATACCTGGAGGGCTGAGAGTGGCTGGTTAAACACAAATATTTATGTAGTTTTGATAGTATCAGAAAAACAAACCTATTTCCATTCTTCCTGTTCCTCTTAATCTTGTTTCAGAGTTTACAACATAAACCACCGAACTCCAGCTCTCTCTATTGAAGAAGCAGTAGTATTCCACGTGCTTGCACCAGAAGCATGGGATTGTATGGCGTTCTTCCCTCCCTGATTGGCCCCCATGAGGTGTTTTCCAGGTCTGTAGAACGGTTGCACGTATGTGTTTCACTACAAAGCCGACATTACCCTTATACATTGGTGACCTGCTTTGTCAGTTACGACGGACGTTTCCCCAATGACTGAGCATTCATTGCGACATAGTACTTAAATCCACGTGCTGTTTCCGCAGCTCGATGAACCACTGGTTATTTACCCGTTCAGCTGCTGGCAATCTGTGTTTCCGACTTTTCAGTACTGTCAATAATGTTTTGGCGGTTGCATACACAAACAGCTTTTGGGCCTAGTTTTGATCATTCCTGCGCAATTAATCTCTGAACCTGAAATTGAAGGGACAACACGTGTGGGTATTTGTAAAATGTCTTAATGATCCTGCTAACACCATTTACCGGACCCTATGCATTTGACCGTCCTCATCCCTAGGTTAACCACTTGCGTGGCACCATCTCCCAAGCCAAACAGCTGCCATCTGCAGGAGTTCATCTGAGCCTGTGTATTATCAATCATCCCAGTCACTCTTGTTGACTAATGATGCTCCTTCACAGGAACAGAGGGTGGGTTGGGTCATGTGATCCTCATCTCAGTAGCCAACCATCCGCCCTCCCAACCAGTGGTACACAAGTGGCCGGGATCTCTGTGATAGACCACGGCGTGTAGGCTGAAAGGGACGTTGGAAGGAGCTCATCCTTGTGTTTGTGGGGAAGCTGTCATCCATGCTGGAGTGAGCACTTTCTGCCAAGCTGTTTTAATGTCATCCACTGCTCTCCTGTTGGAAACCACTCGTTCAACTCTGTAAGTCCGCTCAATACACTCCCTGGTTTGGTTTCTCAAGAGGAACTTGGGCAGAATCAAACTTTGGTTTGTCATTAAGGCCTAGTGTCCTAACACACACACACACACACAGTGCCTGTGCGTGCATGATTTGAAGTCCATTCGCTCCTTCTATCCCTATGTGGGTTCTGGGATTCAAATCCAGTGAGGCCTGTGAGGCAAGTAAGTCATTTACCCAATGAGCCATCCCACCTGTGGAAAGCCTGAGATTTTTTTAATCCCTATGCTCTGATTACCATTAAAGTCCTCCCCGCAATGCAGGAATGTGTTGTTTCTCAGTCGATCGAGGATTGCTTGGTCACCCGTGGAGTTGAACGGATTTGTCTTCCCTGTTGTTAACCACTGGTACCTCCTTTGCAGATTCTCTCTTCATGCCCTTGCATAGAATTCGTGTCTGAAATATTTCCTTCTGAGATAGAGTCAGATGATCTGAATTCTAATCACAGCCCGGCCCTAATTAGCCCTACGCCAGGGCAGGGAAAAACAAAAAACAAATAAACAAGCCAACACTGAGAATCCTGTTTCTTCAGTTCCTATTATGGAAAATAAGGTGGTTAAATTAAATCATCCCATCTCTGAGATAATGTCACTCATCCAGTCTGCTCATTCCCAACCCTTGTCACTGGCAAAGGTCACCTATACATCTGTCTTCATTTAAGAATTTAGACAGAGGAGCTGGGAGATGCTTCATCAGCCACACGCCATGTGCCTACCATGCAAACACGAGGGTCTGAGCTTGATCCGTGGCACACACATCAAAGCCAGGTGTGGAATGCATGTCTGTGCTTCTGATGCAGGATAGACAGACAGAACCGATAGATTCCTGGGGACTGGCCCCACTGATGGTCTCCAGATTCAGCGGGAATTCTTGTTTCAAACAGGTGAAGAGATTGCGGAAGATACTGGACCCTGATTTCTTCTCTCTCTCTCTCTCTCTCTCTCTCTCTCTCTCTCTCTCTCTCTCTCATTCGAGCATGCATGTACACAACACACACACACGAGAGAGAGAGAGAGAGAGAGAGAGAGAGAGAGAGAGAGAGAGAGAGAATGAAGAATGAATAAGAATTTAATGAGAATTTAAAGAGAGGCTTCTGTTTAAAAACATCTCTCAGTCCGTGGGATTTCTGTGCTGAGTCCCAGCATGCCGTGAGCTTTGGGGGTGTCATTCCCCTCTCCCCCAAGTTTCTCATTCCTGCTGGAAGGGTGTCATCCCTTTCTTGGCTTTGCTCCTGCTCAAATCATGTCTCAAGCTCCTCTCTTTCCCTGTGCCCCAAATGTTGAGGCTCTCCAGAATGAGGCACACCGTTCTTTGAATCTGATTGCTTAGGAGGTAGAACCTTCTCTGCAGGATGCCTTGCACCTCCCATGATTCTGTTGTCCCTAATCCCTCACGTGTGTTAAACCCTCTTTTCTGCTGACCTGAGTTCAGGCATTTTCTCCTCTGAATCTAGGAATGAAACCAGGTTGAAAGCTGACATGTGGGTTCAGAATCAGGCAAGCTAGGGGTTCAAACCCAACTTCTGTGTTTGCCACAGAGCCTTGGGGGAGGGAGCAATTAGCATCTATTTTTCTTCCTGTAATGGGAGAACAGGCTCGGGGGAGGGTGTGGGGGCAGTGGGGGATGTCATTGTGTAGCTCAGGAATGTGTAAGAGGATAAGATCATGCTCACAAGGGACCATAGAGATGATGACACTTTAATTTTGATTGTTACCGTCCATCCCTCATTCATATATTTCCTTTAGCATTGTCGTGCTGCAGCTAGAGTATTACGGTGACATCATGGGATCCAGAAGCCCCCACCCTCACCCAAAAGCTATACTCAGTGGTCAATCCCAGGACACTAATTGGAAGTGAGAACTGGTGAAAAGCAGAAACAGGTTTACTCAGTGACCATTTGGGGAAGAGGAAGAAGAGATAGAAGGGTTCGGTGACCACCCCACACACCCTACTCACAGTCTGTCTGTGGGGTGCTGACATGGACTTTCCGTGTGTGTGTGTGTGTGTGTGTGTGTGTGTGTGTGTGTGTGGTTTTATTTTTTCTGAGATTGAGAGTGACTTTAAGTCAATGGTTTATCTTTATGCCTCCAGCCTTGAAGAGGGAGACAGAAGTTAGACAGATGCCACGTGAGTGCCCATCTTCCTGACTTGTAGACAGAGGAAAAGGAGACAGGAAACGGAGACAGAGATGCCAGGCTTTTATACTGGTCCTAGTTAGCTTGTGGGTCCAGAAAGGAGTACCATTTTAGCAAACGCATCTTCTATATATGCCTGTTTAAACACAAGCGTTCTGGGCATTCACTGCTCTGTCTGAGTCAATTAACAAGGGGTCTGGGACATGACTGACTCTCGGCAGCACTGGCCCAGGGAATGCGTAAGTCACACTCTGACCCTGTTGGAGGTGTTTGTGGTAGTTGCTTCTGTTTGCTCTTCCCACACTTTCTTGTTTTTGTTCTGTTTGTTCGTTGCCTGTCTTTGTTGGTGGTGATACTGTTGGCTTTACTAACCCCCTGTCAGGAATTGCTTTCCTACCACCTCTAGGACACAAAGTTAGTTATGTTAAGGAATTAGATGTTGAAGCTGAGTGTGGTGGCTCAGGAGGCTGAGACAGGAGGATTGTGGAGAGTTCAAGGCCAACCTGGGTTCACTAGTGAATTCCAGGAAAACCTGGGCTATAAAGTGAGACTCTGTCTTCAGAGATTCCAAACAGACAAAACAGAGAGCCAAAACAACAATAAAGACAAGCGCCGGGGTGTAGCTTGGCTGGCAGAGTGCTTTCCTGGTGTGCATGAAGCCCAGGTTCCAATGCCACACAAAACCAGGTGCGGTGCTGCACGCCTCTGATTCTAGAACAAGTGTAATCCCAGCAGTCAGAAGATGTCGAGTGGAGAATCACAAGTTCAAGGTTGTCTTTGGTTGCATAGTGTATTGGGAACTAGCCTGGGCTACCTGTCTTCCAAGGCAGGGGGCTTGGGGTTTGGGTAACACACACAACACAGGGACACCTAGCCAAAAGAAGCAGAATGTCATCAAAAGAGAGGGGAGACTGGGGCACAGGCGAGTTTCTCTCAGTGCTTTCTTTCAGATACTCTTACTGACACCCTGACCCTCAGATGTCTCCCACTAGTTCCAGCAGTACCCTTGGCTGGTTAGTTAATCCCCACAGTCAGGTCTTTGCATAAGTGATACCCAAGGTGGCTTTCTTCCTCACCCCAACATGTCCCCCAGCTAACCTCTAAGAGCACCTGAGCCATACAGTATCTCAAAGATGCCATCACTGAAATCAAAACAGAGCAGACAGGTTTGGAAAATGGACTTCCTCGGAAGGTGGCAGGAAGCCAGCGCCAAAGTGAGTGAGGGAAAGATAGTATGGGAAGAGGGAGGCCTCAGGCATATTGAAAATTGAGACGTCTTTGGGGGAAGAAAAATCAATACAGGCTATGAATCTTTTAGTACGGGCTGACAGCAAAAAGCATCGTAGCAGGGCTGTTGGTTTGGTTTAATTTTTTTTGTTTTGTTTTGTTTTGTTTTTAAAAATAATTAGTCCCGTACATTAGCTGGTGTTTCTTTAAAGAAAAACAAAACCCACATAAGTACTGTATTTCAGAAAGATTTTTAGAATACTGAAGTTGCCGCGTGCAGTAAATCAATGCCTGGCCACTCCTGAAAAGTGCTTCTGCATTTAGCATCAGCTCCCAAAGCCTGAGACGCAGGGCTCTTTCTCATTAAGATCAATTCTGCTTCTCTCTAACAGTAAGTGCCTCGTCAGATGGACAAAAATATCGTGCTCCTCCCCACTCACCCCCCAATCGTGGTGTGAACTTTTGTTACTGGGAAAACGGGTTCTTTTTGAGGGGTTCTTGGTCTCATTAATAAAAAGAGTCTAAAAACAAACTCAGAAGGAAGCTCTTGTTTGTAGTTGTTATTGTTTCGGAGTTTTAGAGAGAAATGACGGTTGGGGTGGCTGAAAATCCTGGCAGCTTCCAGGAAGAAGAGAGATAGAAGGAAAAACCTTTTAAGTTAGCCATGGAGACAGCGAGGAGGCCCAGGTGCTAGGGAAAGCAAGTGTGTTTAGAGAGTGCCGAGCTGAGGCTCTGAGTTCAGAAGTCACCCAGTTCCAGGATCTTTTGCCCCAGGAGAAAGGACTGCACAGGGACACAGAAATAGAAATAGAAAGGGGGGGGGCAGCTTACAGAAGAAAAAGCGCCCCCATGGCAGAGGTTGGTTAGGGAGCTGAAGAATGAGCCCCAAAGCACCCAGTCATGTGGTATCTGGCTTTTCATAGGTTCTTTATGGTCCCCAACTCTAGTTTATAGTTTTAGGGCAAGTCCCGCCCCCACTTGGCACATACTTTGTTACATGTCACCCCATAAGAAGAGACATCCAATATTCTTCTGCAAACTGGCTTCTTTCAGTTCTTGAAGCTTCAATTCAGTTCTGTCTTGATTTCTCAGGGGGAGATAGCAGCACGCACTCGGCTCCCTGCCCCACCCACACGCCATAGGCTATCATGATAATAGATCCAAGAATGTTATCCAGCCCAAGTTCAACTTGGGGTGAATGAATGAATCTCTTAGTCTTATTTACAGAGCCTGGTGACAGAGAGGGGTTACTTCAAGGCATGTGGGTAACCCAAAAGTCGTCATATCACTCCAGCATGGAGGCATAGGTGAAATCTTCCCTTCCAGTAACCTTCCTCACATACTCTAGCTCCTCCCACGACTGGGAGGGTTCATGCAAATTAGGGCAGAGGTTCGTACTTCCGGAACTGGGGTGCCTGTGAACACCCATGGGATCCTGTAAGAGCCTCATGCACCTCCGCACTATTTCCTTCTCTGAGGGAATGTCAGATTCATTCTCCATGGGGTCACAACAACTTCTGATGAAGAAAGTAATGACTCCCATGTTTAGTGGGCAGTGTTCTGCAACCCTTTTCATTTCCGGAAACTAATAACCCGGGCTGGCCTCAAGCATGAATCCTCCTGCTTCTGCCTCCTGAGTGCTGGGATTACAAGCATGTGCTGCCATACTCGGCCCAACCAATCTTTATCATCATCGTCATCGTCATCATCATTGTCATCATCAATCATTCCATTTGTTTACATCTCAAATGATATCCCACTTCCCGGTTGTCCCCCCCCCCATCCCACATCCGCCCTCTCCTTCTCCCCTTTTCCTCTATGAAGGTGCTCCCGCACCCATCCACCTTCTCCCGCCCCACCGCTCCAGCATCCCCCTACTCGGGGCATCAAACCTCCACAGGACCAAGGGCCTCCCCTCCCATTGATGTCAGACAAATCCATCCTCTGCCGCCTATGTATCTGGAGCCATGGAGCCCTCCCTGTACACTCCTTGGTTGGTGGTCTAGTCCCTGGGTACGCTGGGTGTTCCGGTCAGCTGATGTTGTTCTTTGTCTGCGGTTACAATGCCCCTCTGCTCCTCCAGCTACCAGCTCCCTGACCAAGGTCCCTGAGATCAGTCTGATGCCGACCAATCTTTTCGAGAATGCCTTCAGAGAGTACATATCATTGAACTGTGCTGGACAAAGGTATCTTTACTTCTCTGTGTCTTCAGCGATAGTGGCCTTCAGCCACCACATGTCTGGCATCAGTTCATGGCAAGGAAATAAACAGAAGACATCTGTTGATGGGTAGGCCTGTATCGATGGTGATGCAGCTAATAACATTCCTTATGAAGGAGCAGAGTGAGTCACACCAGCCCACCCAAGATTCCAGTCACCACTCCCCGCTCTCCCAGATATACATGGAGGGGGGCTAGAATGCATACTGAGCTGGCTTCGATGTCAATAGGTACCTTCTGATGTTCTTGTGATAGGAAAGAATTTAGGATGCTTTTGAGCCTGGCGGGACCTTTCTTGGCCTTTGGTGATCGTAGCTGGAGGGAGTCTAGAGCCTCAGAGAACTTGATGGTCACAAAATCTGTCTTGAGTCGTTGGCTCTCTGGTCCCTGTCTCGGGAATTCAAAGGATGAAATTCGCAGACCAAAAGGTGAGTTTTAGGGAACTTATTACTCTGGAACTTGAGTGGGTGAGGGGAGGGTTTCTATGTAGCACATGAGCGGGCCCCAGGAAATAGGGTACCGTTGAGTTGCTAGTCTGGGACCTTTTCATAAGCGCCATGACAGAAGCCGGAGTGAGGCATGGGTTGGGGGGCAAGCTGGTCCCTCCTCTGTTTTAGTCATGTCCTCAAGTATAGTTTCCTGGCACGGGTGACAGATGACAACAATCAGGACCCCGAGTTCTCTTTCGGCATTCCTGCTCCAGCAAGGACATGTTCAAAACCACTGCCTTAGGAGCCCCGTCTCACCTGAGCAGTTTCTAACTCCTGTTCTCATCCATTGTCCATAAACAAGGAACTGGGCAGAGTCACAACCATAGCAACCAAATCGAGAGATAAGAAAGGATACACTTTCAAAGGAGGAAATGGGTCTCGGCAGAGAAGGATTTAGACCAGCGCTTCCCCTCCCTCCCTAATGCTGTAACCCATTAATACAGTTCCTCATGCTGTGATGACCCCCAACAATGAAGTTATTTTCATTGCTACTTTGTAACTGTAGTTTTACTGCTGCTATGAATTGTAATGTGAATATCCAATGTGCAGGATGTGCTTTCATTGTTACAAACTGACCCAAGGGGGTTGTGACTTGCAGGTCAAGAACAGCTGATTTAGATCGAAGCCCAACAGACCATGCTGTATAAAGGGTGGGAATTTTTGTGTCACATTTCAGGAGCTTTGAAGGTCATTTGCATAGAGCAGGCTTTCTTACCCATGATCCATCTGTTACATATACTACAATGTCATGCATCCCATATCTCATTAGCATCTTAACTCTCCACCCAGAGGGCTGGGCCTTAGTATTATAATAGCCACAGGACACCTTCAGATAGTCTGTGACAGTACAAATAGCTCTGAACAGTGCCGTTTGGTTTTGATCAGGTCTGGAGGTGAGGGTTCCAGCATTCTGCTTTGATGACAAGTTTTCCCACAAGACATTTTGGCAGCAGTCTTTCAGTGAATAAAACCTTCCAGCCCTCCTCACTGCCTTCCTTCTCCTCACTGCCTTCCTTCCCTCTAACCTCTTCCACATCAGTTGGAGACTGGGTCTCTTCAACAGACTTTCCTGAGAGTCAGTCATGCTGGAGGTGGGAATTTAAACAATGCAACTGCTTACGTTACCCTTGTTGGGACCATAAGTAACCCCAACAAACACTGGTCCGCTCACATGGACAGAGTCCTTTCTTGGGCCTGTCAGTGTCCTCTTCGCTGGGGTGCATGAATGGTTCATTATGCTCTCCCAGGGACAGTCATAGAAGAAGGGCCTTTAAATGATTAACTTATATTCATAGAAGATGAAAGAGAATCTGGTAGCATATATATGAATATGGGCTGGGGGTGGGGCTGGAGATGGACCAGTCTTTAGTGTGCTCAGCACATGCTCAGCCACTGAGCTGCACCCCCACCTTTGCATTTCTGGATTGGAAATTAAAGCTCCTGGGCAGATCTAGGATCCATTCATGATACAGAAAGACACAATTCAAAGGCAGGTGTGGTAGCACATGCCTTTATTCGAGGATTTGGGAAGATTTGGAATTCGAAGCCATCTTTGGCATATAGCTAGTTCAAAAGCCAACTTGGCCTTTATGACCCTGTTTGAAAGAAAGAAAGAAGGAAAGAAAGAAAGAAAGAGAGAGGGAGAGAGGAGGAGAGAGGGAGGGAGGGAGAGAGGGAGAGAGGGAAGGGAAGAAAGAAGGAAGGAAGGAAAGAAAGAAAGGAAGGAGGGAGGGAGAGAGGGAGAAAGGAAGGAAGGAAAGAAGGAAGGTAGGAAAAGAAAGGAAGGAAAGAAAGAAAGAAAGGAAGAAAGAAAGAAAGGGAAGGAAGAAGGAAGGAAAGAAGGAAGGCAGGAAAGGAAAGGAAGGAAGGAAGGAAAGAAGAAAGAAAGAAAGAGAGAGAAAGAAAGAAAGAAAGAAAGAAAGAAAGCGTTTGAGAGCGCCCAGAGGAATGGACCTCTTCGCCTCTACCCAGAATCCTCTCTGACTTCTTGAGCGTCTATTTAATGTAAAACCAGATCCTTTGACACCTGTGGCACCCTGAGCTTCTGCAGCTTCCTCAATGCCTTTCCTGAATCCTTTCCTCCTTCCCAGTTCTTGATAGCCAACCTGATGTCTTTTCCATCCCCACCCTGGGTGCAGCTCTTGGCATATGGCCCATCTAGCTAATATCTGGTAAATAAACTGAAGGGATAAAAATCAAATGTCCAAAGTAAAGGGTGAATCTCCCAGAAACTTACTTCAGAAAAGGTTCCTGGAAAAAAAATAATATTTCTACTATAATATTAATTAAGTGTCTATGTTCATGTGCTCACACAGCTTAGGTGGAAGCAAACAGGTCAGAGTAATGGCAGGAAAGGGTCTTGTGCCAGGAGCACAGGCTGACACGCCTCGTAGTTACTTAGAGACCAAATGTTCTTCTTCCTAGAAATATTTCTGTCTCTCTTCCCTCTTCTCGAGCTCGGAATATGCTTTCTCACAAAGCCTGTTGTTGGGGATTAATACGTTTCTAGGAAACTATTCGGTTCAGCCGAATTTTACTGTCTTAACTGGTAGCTAGAGGCATTCAAACAGCCATCACTCGCCTGTTTCAAAGTATCTGGTCTTCTGTTTGTTGTCGTTGTTGTTGTTGTTGTTTGGCTTTAGAGTGTGACACCACCGTATGGAAAAGCAACAGAACAACAAAAAACCATAGAGACAGTGAGTGATCTCCAGGAGCCTGCCCTTGCCTGGCCCAGAATCTGCAGAACCCACCACAAAACAAGCTCCCTTCGAGGAGGGGCAGGGCAGATTGGGGCCCACCCCTGCATCCATCTGGTCTTTGGTTTCTTAAACCTCAGTGCACCGCATGCCTGATTAGTGGAGAGCAGGGATGTTTGGGAGAAGTGCTGTGTACAATGGCCGTGAGCTTCCCTCACATTACAGCCGAGGCTCTCCCGGAATGCATAGCTGATTATGCCATACCCCAGACAGGAGCTTTTTAGAGCTCTTTGTCTCCTGCATAATAAATATTAAATTCTTTGAAGTAGCAGGTATTTACCTGCCTTACCCAGGCTAGGGTGCCTCGCCTACCTCACCTTACCCCAATCCTGTATTTTGAATGCAAATTTTCTCAAGCCTTTTAACCGGGACTAGAGGTTGGAGAACCGCACTGGTTGATTGAATCGCTTCTGAAATCTGAAGGCGGGGTTGGGGAGGTGGCTTAGTCAATAAAGTGCTTGGTGCACAAACATGAGAACCTGAATTCAGATCCCCAGCACCTTTGTAAAACCCTGACTTGTCCCCACATGCCCATAATCCCAACACTGGGAAGACAGACAGGTGGATTCTAGAGCTTGCCGGGGCTTGCTGGAGCTTGCTAGATGGCGAGCATAACTAAATCGGGAAGCTTCAGGTTTAGTAAGAGACAAGTTCACCATGTCAAACAGGCGGCAGAAACTGACAGAAAAAGGCAGCTGGCATTGACCTCCTATGTGAATCTCTCTCTCTCTCTCTCTCTCTCTCTCTCTCTCTCTCTCTCTCTCTCTCTCTCTGTCTCTCTCTCTGCCTCTCTGTCTCTCTCTGTCTCTCTCTCTCTCTCTGTCTCTTTGACACACACACACACACACACACACACACACACACACACACACACACACAATAAAGACAGATCAACAATAGAAAGGGCCATGGCTTACCTTTACACACAATCACCAACCACTAACTAGAGCGTTAGCGGGTACACGATGGATTAAGGTGTGTTACTGATGTGGTCCATGGATGCTCAACGATGTGCTATTATCAACCCCACCCATCTCCCCCAATTTATACCCACAGCATTTTCAGCGGACATTTGACAGGGTGACTTCCAGGCCTCCTGTTTATAAAATTGTTGACCATGACTCTCGTTGCCTCATGCTGTTTGCACCACAGCTCTGGAAACGTGAGCGTGGCCACAGGAGCGTGGCCATCGTCCCTTCAGTGTTAGTGTGTTGAAATGCACCCCTTTGTCAAGAGCTCCCGAAGTGCCTTAACTTGTGGTTTCTCAGTTCTCCACTCTCAAAATACAGACTTTCAGCAGGGGTTTTTCCTACAACTATCACGAATATACTCTTGTCCACCACTCCTTCTCTTTGTTGTTAGTACTTCAGGACAGACCCCAGGACTCCCTGAGGCTCTGGGTTCTGCCCTGCAGGAACCTGGGACAACGGACTTGCTGGTGTTTTAGAAATTGGATGTGTATGCCTGCACCCGTGTTCTTAGAGGGTAGGGGGTCAGTGTCTTCCTCTGCCATTCTCAGACCCCACCCCTCTTTTGAGACAGAGTCTCTCACTGACCCTGGAGTTCACTGATTAGGTGAGACTTGCTGGCCAGCAAGTCCCAGTGGCCTCCTGACACAGCCTCCCAGGGTGCTGGGGTTACAGAACACAGTCTATAACTACTTCATGGTATTGGCATACACACTCACATACCTGTGTTTCGTGTATTGTTCCTTTCTCCTTTTAGAATGCAATTTGCCTCTGTTCTCCACTTGCCAAAACCCTACCCAGCCCAGGGAAAACACCTTTCTAGAAACCTAACCAAACTTCAAAGGCCTATTTCCCAAAGCTCCTGTTTATGTGTTTTATAACCTAGGTTTTTTAAAGCATGCACACAAGGAACTGTCACAGCCACAGAATAGTCATAACTTCCTTTTGTCCAGTCCTGACCTCATGCCTGATTATAAAGAAGTCTGCATGTGGCTTGCTTTGACCCAACTGCTTCTTAACCCTGGAAAACATTGTCTAAGAACCCCCAACCCCAGACTCCCTTGATGTCAACTTCAGCTTCTCGACTTTTCTGTTCTTTTTCCTTCTCTGTAGCACACACCCATGGGAATGACCATGTATGCAAACAGTTGCTTTGCCCAAGCAGAACGAAGCCACCTGAGTCTAACGGGTCGATCTTTGTGTTCTTAGCATTTGCTGCAGTGTCCAACACTTAGATGATGTCTGGGAAGCCCGGGTATAAATGAACACCAAGCCTAGAGAGAACAGAGGTTTGATCGTCAGTCTTAAAGCCCCGTGCTGTACGCTCCGTCCTTCCCTGCTGTTTAGCTACTCAGGATGCCCCTACTGCTGCTGCCTACCAAGCAAAGATTTCCAAAGGAGCTTCTGGGGCTTTCTTCTGACGCTTCTGAGGGTGCCATTGAGGACTGCAATGACAAGCACATAGTGTCCTCTCGTTTGTTTTCTGTGATCCAACTTCTGTCTGGACCGTCCAGCTGCTTAAAACATTGTTGGTGCCCCGTCACGTGGGCTCCAAAAATAGCCCCACCGGGAGACAAATGATGTGACCTTGGGTGCTGGCTATGCCATGGACATGCTACTGGTGGGACTTTTTCCCTTTTGACTCAGGGATGTGGCTGGAGGCCATGTTGCCTTCGGCCTGTCTGTCTACTTTTAGGTTGGACAATCTTACAGCCTCTCCACCGTCTCTTCTTAAGCTTGCATTTTCCAGAACGGCACCTAGACTTCTATCAGGCAAAGAGTGCAGGCCCTCCAGGCATTCTGACACAGCCCTCGTCGGGCATTAGCTGGCTTTAGATTACACTACTGGAACACTTGTCTTACTCTGTACTTTATGACAACCTGCCCTTCTACATCCTGAGTCTATGCCTCCTAATTCCCTTCCCCCTCCTTCCAGCGCAGGCTGTGCCTGTATCAACTGCTTCTTATTCAAACATCAACTGGCTTCGGCAGATGAGCGGTTATCAAGCAAGGAGGAAATTTTACTGCACAGATCCGAGGGTCTGGTTGAACCTCAGGGGGAGGCATAGGGAGGGTAAGGATCAGAGGAGGCGACCTTTCTTTCTGACAGTTTGTCTGTTTTCTCATTCCCTTTCTTACTGGGGATGGAAAGGAAGGAAGGAAGCGGTAGGCTTGTGCCTTACAGGGCTTCTACAAAAATCCATACTTTCTGTTTATAGATGATTTCCTTTCCATCTTACAAAGGAGGGAGAAAAGAAGAAGTAGAGAGAGGCTCACAGCTGGGGAGAAGTCAATGTGAATTAAGTGAATGCGTTGACCGGATTTTTTTTTTTTTTTTTGACTAGCTAACACCATTTATTTCCCCAATATCACTTTCTTTTTAACTTACTCCTGTGACCACCCACTTTTTGGGCTAAATATGAAAAAAAAAGAAGAAGAAGAAGAAGAAGGAGGAGAAAGAGAGAAGAAAAAAGAAAAGCTCATCCGGAACGTCATCTATTTTTGAGTTGAATTGCGTGTTTGCACGTGGGCACGTGGTTCTCGGAGATGTAGTTTACCGCCATTATGCAATAAGTCTTTCACTTCTGCAGAAACACGAGGTCTATTTTTGCAGTTCCCACTCTCTGTGCTGAATGTAAAAGCCCCAGAAGGAGTGTGTTAAGAAAGAAAGGATTTCTGCACCAGCCATACTCCCTCCCGGGGCTGTGCCGTGCACTTCCTTCTCCACCGTTCTGCAGGTGGTGTGGGTGACAGAAGCGTCCTGAACGTATGCCGGGCTTGAGCTTCCCTAATTAGGGCCTGATCTTTGCCTCCTTGACCCAAAGGACATCAAAGAAGGGCGCATTGAGGGCGCAATGGTTTGAATTCCTGTAGAACAGAAAATTTCACTTCTCCCTCCTTTATTTCCTGAAGGTTAAAAACCGAACGTATCTTCTTATTTTCCTACCATTGGCTGCAGTGGTCTTTCTCAATGAGGTGTGCGTGTGTGTGTGTGTGTGTGTGTGTGTGTGTGTGCGTGTGTGTGCGTGTGTGTGCGTGTGTGTGCGTGTGTGTGCGTGTGTGTGCTGTAGGCCAGCGCTCAGCATTAGATATCTTCCTCAGTCACTTCTTGCCTTAATTTTTTGATGCAGATATATCAGTGAAGAGAAAGTTCCATCAATTCAACCGGACTGGCCAGAGTAGACCCCAGGGATCATGGTGACTCTGTTGCCCGAGCACTGGGGTTGCAGGTGTGTGTTGCCACACCCAGCTGTCTACTAGGAACTTGGGATCCAAACTCTGTTCTTCGTGCTCGAACGAAAGCACTTCACTGAGATATTTTTTTCACCCCCCCTTGGGCTGTTTTTGATGATAGCTTCAGAAGCTGAGCTTATTTGTAAAACAAAAGTGGCAAGGAAAGACATTTTTTTTTTTTTTTGGACCAGTGTTTTTGAATCACGGTGTCGTGTTTCTTTTAACCTCCTTCAGAAATCTGAAGGCCTGAGATTAGAATAATGGAGCCCAGACCCCTCTACGGCTTCTCCCATTTTTCCCATTCGCTTGGGTGCTTAAGCCCTAGGCTATGCCTTATGAATCCCCATCTGAGAAAACAGTGCTCGATTGCAAAGGAGGTATTGGCTGGCAAATCCTCAAGCATGATGCTATTCTTTATCTTCCTGAGGTTAGAAAGACGACATAGATACTGGGAGTGAAAACCCAACCATGACCCATCATGTTCGTCCACGATACCATTTCCAATTTACAACCCTACTTACAGCAAGAAGCTTCAGATGGGACAGCTCCCAGTTTCAAACGTCCAGGTGGGTTGTTCTTTGCACCCACCTAGGCATTTTCTTAGCACTCTAACAGTTCTCAAAGAGGAGGTTGCAGTGCAAAATGTGCCTGTTGGCATCTGCCAAGATATCTAGCTGTGTTTGTCTTTTCTTGTCCCTAGTACCTGTTGACAATGTGAGGTTCTCAGTAACCATGTATGTGCCATGGATGCCTCTTAAAAGATGCTAACTGCTGCAGTCCACATATTAATGAGAAACAGGTTCAAATGAATTCCATTTGTAGTGATATATCCAGAAGATTTCCATTTTAATGGGTGATCAATATAAACATATTAGTACAACACGTTGGTTTCCTTCTTCATGCTATGTCTTGGAAATCCGGCCTCTAGCCTAACTAACCTTTGCAGCACATCTCAGGAGCTGCACACTGTGAACACCTGCCTTGTGGCAGCAGTGATACAGCGCATATCCGTTGCTATAAGAAAGGTCTGTTGGACAGCGTAGTTCAGTCCAGAGGATTGTTATCCAGAAATTTGACTTTGTGAAGAAGACATCACCTGTCACCTTCACATTTCAAAGAGCCTCAGGGGAGTAACAATAAAAGTCTGTTTCTCATATTGGGTCCTGTTTTTTTCTCAGGCCTCAAACTGTTCTAAAGCCTCAGGAAAGCAGACATCACAGCCACTCTCCCTACCATGCCAGGACCCAGCTGCCCTCGGAGCACATGTCTTGCCCACATTGATCTCTTGGGATGTTGTCTGCTGATATAGCCATTAAGATATCAATTCTTTATGTCCCTAAATGTGGTGGTTTGAATATGCTTGGCCCAGGGTGTGGCACTATGAGGAGGTGTGGCCTTGGAGTAGGTGTGGCCTTGTTGGAGGAACTGTGTCACCATAGAAATGAGTTTTGAGACCCTCCTCCTAGCTGGAAGTCAGTCTTCTCCTGCTTACCTTCAGAACAAGATGTAGACCTCTCAGCTCCTCCACTACCATGTCTGTCTAGACATTACCATGCTTCCCACCATAGTGATAATGGACTGAGCCTCAGAACCAGTAAGGCAGCCCCAATTAAATGTTGTCCTTTATAAGAGTTGCCTTGCTCATGATGTCTCTATACAGTAGTAGAAACCCTAAGACACAAGTCTCTTCCCAAAAAGGACTTTGCATCAAGAGGCATGCAAGGGTACAGTGAGCTCAGAGATGGTCAGCAATCTGGGATGAAGCTCTGATCACAGCATTTGCTCATGTCTGGGGTATAAACACTCCTTCCATGGCCAGTGTAAAGTCTCTTAACACAGAGATGGGAAGAGGGCCCCACTCTTTTAGGAAATGGTGCCAACTCATTGCTGGAGCAAAATGGGGAAGTACGTGTAGACTCCACTTTTCCATTTCCAGAAACTAGTGGAATTTGTCCTTCAGTATCCCTCACAGCATAGGACAACTGTCTGAAGGACTAGGTCTGCCGTTCAGCAAATGTGTCATGATAGATGTAGGCAAATTTAGCAAGAAGGCTAACGAGTTCGATTAAAGGATATTTAAACAAAATTAGCATATTACCCTTGCATTGTATATCTTCATCCATAAGGAAAAGCACAGAGCTAATCAATATTACTCTGTTTAAAGGTGGCTGAAAATGAGAACAGCTTTCACTGCTGTCTCTTTATTCTGGTCTGAATTTCTTTTGGGCCTATGTGTGGTATAGGTCTCCATAAATGTGAAACAGAGTGTGGAACTGTAAGTTATGAGGTTTTTACTACCACAGATCTTGGATAAACCTTCATAACTATATGTAGAAAAATATACTCGCAGTGTGTGCTGGATATGGAGAGACCGGGCAGGATGTGTTCACTGATTCAATGGCGGAACATCTATTAGGAGAATAATGAACCTGAGGGGAATCAGACCTGAGGCCCACTCCACAAGAAAAGAATTCATGTCTGGTACCAGAAATCTGGTCAAAAGGGAGTTTCTAGGTCCTAGTGGGGAAGCTGTGGCTCTTAGTTTCATAAGTGGGCATGATGTACTCCTCACATTGCTGTGTTTGCACCCACAGATTAGTGTTGTCATCTGCTTAGTCAGAGAAGCTTCCTTCTACAGTGGGCCCAGTAACTGGGGATATATACGTGAACAAAGTGCTGAGAATATGTGACTGTCGAGGGCCCAGTCATGAATGGGAAGATCTGTCTCACACCCTCTGAAGCTCAGGGGACACCAGGGAGGATGCTGTAAGAGAATGTTAAGAGCCAGAAGAAACAGGCGCTGGGATGGGAGAGCTGTATGAAATGCTGGCTTCCGGGCATGGTGTGGCTATTGCTCCCTTGGACTCATGGTAGCCGTGGTTACCTGTATAAGACCTGCATAAGACCAGACCCATCAGTATCCCACAGTGGAGACTGGATGGATTCATGGGACCCAAACTCTCCATTTATATACAGTTCATGGTTGGTAGGGAGAAGTGAGCTATTTTTCCTCTATGGTAGAGCCACTGGCAAGATGACTGTGAAAAGACATCAAATAAGACTAATTGGGAAGAGAAAGGGTACTCGTGTGAGAGGGGAACAGAGGGTGATAGTGTGTGTGACTTTGATCAGAATATATTATATACATTTATGAAAATACCATAATGTATAATATAGTGTGCGGTGTGATGGTTTGTATATGCTTGGCCCAGGGAGTGGCACTATTAGGAGGTGTGGCCTTGTTGGAGTAGGTGTGTCACTGTGGGTGGGGGCTTTAAGACCCTCATCCTAGCTGCCTGGGAGCCAGTCTTTTCCTAGCAGCCTTCAGCTGAAGATGTAGAACTCTCAGCTCCTCCTGCACCATGCCTGCCTGGATCCTGCCGTGTTCTCATCTTGATGATAATAGACTGAACCCCTGGACCTGTAAGCCAGACCCAGTTAAATGTTATCCTTTGTAAGAGTTGTCTTGCTCATGGCGTCTGTTCACAGCAGTCAAGCCCTCACTAAGACATGCAGTAATAAAAAAAACCATTAAAAAAAATATGTGTTAGACTAGAGATCTATTTTCTAGATCTCCACAATCCTTGCTGTTCCTGTCGTTCCCATCTGATACCTTCACTGGCCCTTAATATTTTTCTATAATTGACTCATGACTTTAATGAACGACGTAAGCCTTTCCTGATACTCACACTCACATACCCGCTGCCCAATGTATGGGTTGTGTTTGTTTGAAGGCACAGCGAGCGCCATGCAAGCACAACTGTGACATTAGCCAGTGTGTGTTCCTCCTGCATCTTCTGTATCATGTGTAGCCAATGTCTTAGAATTGGAGGGCAAGGTGACCTCTGTGGGTGCCACAGCACCGTGGCTGCGAAGGCTGTCATTATCTCAGTCAGTGTAGTGCTCACTGTGGAAACCTCAGGCTTGATACACCTTGCTGTGACTCTTGTCAGTCAAGGTGAGTGAAACTAATGGATCATCTAGCTAGGCTGTTGTGCGGGTCTCTCATTACCCATCAGCTTGGCCTGAGACTTCTATTCTGAAATGCACTCACTCCTGCAACGTGCTCGCTCCGTCAAGCAGCAGAAAGATCTGATCAAAAATTTAAATGAACGCATTCTGCATATAATATTTTGTCTCTTACTACTAAGTGTGGTAAATAGGTTGAAATTTGCATATAAATCAGTTGTGTTTGTCTAGTTGTCTCTATGGGGTTGC